>NC_056741.1:1332085982-1332385982 GCF_019279795.1 Protopterus annectens
AAGTATATACTTCTTCCCTCTAGCCATGAGAAGTTGAATTGTCAATTTCATATGCTGAAATATCAGAATTATCTCCTTTCACAATTGAAATCTAAAGGTGGATGCTTTGGTAGGAAGGTATTGAGTGTTAAAAGGGGGGTTTTTTCTTGGGATTTTGGTTTTCCCCCCCGTTTTTTCTTGGGAACCCCCCCAAAAAAAAAAAAAAATTTTGGGTAAGCATTTTTCCTTTTGGCAAAATTTTGGGGGGGTTTTGAAAAGGCCCGTTCAAGGCCCTCCTCGGGGGGGGGGGGTTTTTGGCCCGCTTACCCCCAGTTTTCTGTTTTTTTCCGCCCCGGCCCTGGCCCTGGGTTTTGGGGGAAAAGGCCAATGTGAAATGCACATTCTTCTCCCTGATACCTCCATTGGGGGGATATCCAAGGGACGCTCTTGCACACATTTGGCCCTCGGGTCTGCTATATGCTTTCCCTCCATTTCCCCTAATCTCGAAGGTGATTCAGAAAGCACTATCTCTGGGAAGCAGATTGATTTTGATCGCTCCATACTGGCCTCGACAGGTATGGTTCCCCTTTCTCCAACAGTTTGCAGTGGAGCCACCTTGGACTCTGGACGCTCATCCGGACTTACTGACACATACGTTGGGACAGCTCCACCCCTCCCTGGAGACCCTCCGGCTGACCGCCTGGCTACTCCACTTCCGACCATAGTCAGGTATCACGGTTTTTCTCCAAATGTAGTACATATCCTTTCATCCTGTCACAAACCAACCACTAGGAAGATCTATTCCAGTAAGTGGAAAAGGTTTTCGATATGGGCACAGTCTAAAAATATTGACCCCTACACGGCTCCCATCAACAATGTGCTAGAATTCCTGTCTCAACTATTCTACCAAGGGTCAGCCCCAGCCACCATAAAAGTTCAACTAGCGGCCATCTCTAATTATCATGTGGCTCATGAACCCAGCTTAATAGGCGCTGCAGACTGTGTAAAGCCTTCATGAAAGGCACACTACTCCTTCGTCCCCCTGTAGCTCAACCGGTTATGCCTTGGGACCTTAATTTTGTTCTGCAGGCTCTCACTCTTGCACCCTTTGAGCCTGCTGCTTCCTGCGATTTGAAATTTCTGACATGGAAATCGGCCTTTCTAATAGCCATTATTTCTGCCAGGAGGATTTCAGAGCTTCAGGCCTTGTCAGCTAAGCCCCCTTACCTGTTTTTTTCATAAAGACAGGGTCTCCCTCAAACCCTACCCTTCTTCCCAAAGTAGTGTCACTGTCTAATATTAATCAATCCATCGAACTGCCAGTATTCTTTCCCAATTTCTCTGACAAGGCAGAGCATCAGTTTCATACGTTGGACGTTCATAGGCAACTCCGCTTTTATTTACACAGGACTAAAGAATGGAGAAAATCAGATCAACTTTTCATTTAGTTCTCAGACAGCCGCTTAGGGTCAGCGGTGTCCAAGGTAACCATTTCTAGATGGCTATCGGGTTGCATCTGCTTTATTTACCAGTCAAGAGGCAGAAACATACCCTTTCCAGTCAGAGCACATTCTACAAGAGCAGTGTCAACGTCTACAGCATTTCAAGCCAGACTATCCTTGGATGATATATGCGCGGCTGCAACATGGGCTTCTCCCCATACCTTTGTGTCCCATTACAAATTGGATGTGGTATCCAGGGGCAGGTCTTCCTTTGGCTCCACTGTGCTCAGGACTATCTTTCATTGAGCCACCGGGATATAGGTGCTAGGGACTCTGTCCCACAGGTGAAGAATAATGGCGAGCTAGGACTACATAACATCAGTTAGTTATGTACTTACCATAATGCTAGATGTATGTAGTCCATCTTGCCATATATTCTTCATTACCCACTCACCGTCCCCCTGCCTGGAGAATTTGGAGGATCTCTTTTGATAACACTGGTATTAGTCCCCTTAGACAACTTGTTGGACCTTATCTTCTTGGCTGTGGATCTGTGTGTGTGCGTTGCACAAATGGCTTTTGTTAGCAGCAAACTAGATCTGGGGATGTGGAGCACGGTATTGTGGGATACTATCTTAGCCAGCCAATGAAAGACTTTCGAGCTAGTATATAGGCCGAGTCGGAGCCGACTGTCGGCTCCGAACCCACAGGTGAAGAATATATGGCGAGATGGACTACATACATCTAGCGTTATGGTAAGTACATAACTAATTGTTATTGGACACTGCTTCTGACTCGCCATTCCAGGTTGACATAGACAGTCAACTTCATTCAGTCTTGGGGTGCTTATCACATGAGCTCTGTCTGATTCTGATCCTTCTCCAGATGTCTTGGCAAGACAGAGTCCTTGGAAGTAGATATTAGTCTCCATGATCTCTTCTGGAAGACATAACCTTTGGTGACATTCTGGAACTGATGAAACAACAAGGGAATTCATCCACTGGATACACCCTCCCCTGAGGAGTCTGTGTTCCTCAAGGCTTTTGGGGCTGGCTCTTCTATATCTTGGGTGATATTGCATGCTGCTACAGTCTTAGATCTAGTAGCTCAACAGGTATAGAAGCATGCCCTTCCATGTCAGTTTTGCAGTATTTTTATGCAAGGGATTCTCCAGTCAAGTATAGCCAATGTCCGGCCAGTATACCAAAGCTTTTGGGTTTTGTAGGGACCTTGTTTCACACGTATATTTTTTGTGTAAGGTGTAGGGCATAAAGGTGAGATACGGTTGCAAATGCTCAGAACTTTGCCGCCAGTCTGAACACCATTATTGAATGTCGGTCTGAACTCCGTTCTGTTTTGCTGGTTGCTAAGATGTATTCAGGTAAGTGCACCAGTGGGGTTTCTTCCCTACCCTTTTTCCATTATAGTAGTATACTTGTGCTCATGTTATCCAAAGTGTCAGTGTGGGAGGCAGATTCTCCATAAAGAGCATCAAACCAGTGTCTTTTTTTGCTTAGGTGCTTTCTACCACCAAATGTAGTGCTCCATTTTTTTGAGGCATTTGTCCCAAAGATCCTATGTAGTCACTTATCTTCCTTATCCATATACCTTGAAAACCAGTGACTTAAGCTGTTGACTGAGGGTGCTGTGGCATAATCCTTCTGTCCTGAAGGTCATCCTTCTACTAAGAAGGCCAAAAAAAACTAGGCCTGATCTGGTTGTTGTCCAACCTCCTCCAGACATCTCTGTAGAAGATAGTGAAAGCCCCAAATACTGTCCGGTGCTTGCCTCTGATTCATGTGCTGCAACTTCATCAGAGGCCAGCATGGATCCGAATTCTTGCACATCATCTGAGGCTTTTCCAACATCTGTTCCATACATTGAGGGGGAACCTCGGCTGAATATTTCTGAGGGACCAAGGTGGATTCTTCAGATTTTAATGAGGGAAGAAGTTCATGCTATGATTATAATCTCACCAAGGGTCTGAACCTCTGAGAGTCCTTTGGGTGGATGTCCCGTTCAAGAAAAGGACAAAAAAGACTAAACATATTGCCTTTATTGTTAACGATCCCCAACGTGAGGTTTTACTCAAGGTTTGTTCAAGACTGCAATGAGGACTTGGACTCTGGGGAGGAATCCCTTGTTTACTCCTCTCATATTCCTTCCCCCTCTAGACTGTGGTTCAGAGGATTCTATGAGCCTAGACTCCTCCCCTTGGAAGAATTCTCTTTTGAGGATACTATTGCTCATATGATGGAGTGCTTCAGATTGGGTTGTTCCCAGGTTTCTGACCTTCAAAATAGGTATTGTGTGGTTTTAAAAAGGGGTCTCCTGATTCTCAACCCCAGGATCCTATGAGTCCAGACAGGTTTTTCAAGGTGCCTGAGGATTGCAAATGTTTGTGTAAGTGCTATTTCGCTGATTCTTCATTGGTTTCAGTTTCCTCTGATAAGCCTTCTAAATGTTTAGTAAACTCTTTCCTTCAGAAAAGAACAGTCGAGCATGGAAAGGTTGAGTAAAAAGTATATACTGCTGCGACCTTGTCTTTAAGGGCTATTAATGACTAAACTCACATGACCAAGTATGTTTTGGCTCTTCTTTCTTGGGTAGCTTCGGTGGTCCTTGACCTTCCTGATTCTTATGCCTCTTCCAGGTCTGCTGCTTTTGGTTCTGTGATGAGGCGTTATTCTTGGCTACATCTGCGTGCTTTATCTGACGATATTAAAGATAAGCTTTTGAATGCCCCTATAGATAACAAAAATCTTTTTGGAACAGCTACTGCTGACCTGTTGACGTCCCTCCAGGATAAAGGGTAAGGTTGTTCCGGAACCCAAACTTATTTCTGTCTCCCCAATCCCCAAATTCCAGAGGAATTACCCTTCTCAGTCTGCCTTTTTTCGCAGGCAAACTCGCCCACCTCCCAAGGGTAAGGAGAGGTCTAGACGTAATTACCCCTGTTAAATCCACTCAGAAGCCTTTTCAGGACCAGCCTGTCTCCATTTGGCATTTGGGCTCTTCTTCCCTTTGGCCAGTTCATCCTGTCTCTGTCTTTTTGTTTCTTCCAAATTGGCATCTGATCACCTCGGGCTCCTGGGTTTTGTCTGTCAACAGCTTCCTCATTTCCCATAAGTTTTGCAGTCCCTCTTGGATCAGGGCACCATTCAGCCTGTTCCACCCTCCCAAGTGGGAAAGGGTTTTTACTCCAGAATGTTTTTGTTTCCTTGAAGGGAGGTTACCTGGAGACCAGTTCTAGATCTTTCTCTGCTCAACACTTTTCTTAAGGTCCCTTCCTCGTGGATGCCGTCTCTTAAAACCTTGTTTCCTCCTCTTTTCCAAGGCCATCTTTGTTTCTCTCATTTTCAGTTCTGTACTTTGCCCTTTGACCTTTCTGTTGTCCCAAGGGTAATTCCCAAATTCATTGTTCCTATCTTTGCTTTTTGCAGGCTTCAAGGGATATAGATTTTCCACAGTCTGGATGGTTTGCTCATTCATGCTCCTTCTCCCAGCGATCTGTTGTGGGATCTCCATTTTACTAGTTGTCTTTTACAAAGTCTGGGGTTTACCATAAATCTCAAGAATCAGTTCTGACACCCTCCCAGCATCATATTTTTCTGGGGTGCAGGCTTCAGTCTATTCCCCTGTTGGCTTCTTTTCCTGCTCATAAAAATAAAACAAAAAGACAGAATGTGCTCAAGTATTTAATAGCAGCAAAACAACATCTGGTACCTCGGCCTTTCGCCTTCAAGGATACCTAACCAAATGCACATACTCATTTTATACCAAGTGAACCTCAATAATATAATTAAATACTTAATCAATCAATTATTCCCAAATAATTTTAAAGTACACCAGAACATTTTCAATTCAAAACACTTAACATACATTATACTCTTAAATATTATAAAACATTTTAAAATGTAAGAAAACTTATGCAGTAAATTAACTACTAATGTTAACCTCTAAAGTAAGTCCCTTAGGACATAGTGTACCATAATTCAAAATTATAAGTAAACCTATTATTGTTTTCAAACTTCTTTTTATTGATAAAAGTACCCAGTATATTCCTAAGATGCCTACAGACTTTACATTTACCACAAGCATAGGTACCCACCAAACCTTCTTCTCTACTACAAAGTGGCTTGTTTAACAACTCTTTCATGTTAAGATATCTTCCATAAGAAAATCATATGAACCCAGGGAAAAAATTGGATGGTAGTACCCCCCCATGGTCATAGAAAACTGCAGTCCATGGGAATTCTCATTTAACTCCATTTCAGCAGGTTCTTTCTGGTGAGACAAAGAAAAGTGGGTTAAGAAGTATCATAATAAGAATTTAAAACCTAATTATGTAGGTAAAGATTTGTTTTTTGTTTCTAAGTACTCTCCTTTTTCTAATATTATGAGGGGTCTGTTACAAGATCTATGGCATATAATATGCTTGGATAAAACAGTGGGTAATTTATTCCCTGGGTTCATAAGGTTTTCTTATGGAAGATATCTTCGTATGAAAGAGTTGTTAAACAAGCCACTTTATAGTAGAGAAGGTTTGGTGGGTACCAATGCTTGTGGTAAATGTAAAGTCTGCAAGCATATTAGGAATATATTGGGTACTTTTATCAATGGAAAGAAGTTTGAAAACAGGAATACATTTACTTGTAATTCAAGCAAAGTAGTGTATATAATAGGGTGTGGATGCTATATTGTCAAATGGTATTTAGGTCAAACAAGAAGAGCAGTTAAAGTCAGGATATTAGAGTATTTGGGGGACATACGGAACAAGAATTATAGGAGTCCAGTTGGGGAACATTTTTGTAGGGTTCACGGGGGTGGGGGGACAACAGTTCATTTTTTTTTTTTAGTGTTCTTGCTAGTCCCTTTAACATGAGAGATGGTGATTTGAAACGGAAGTTAAATACATTGGAAAGTAGGTTAATCTTGAATTGTGGTATACTATGTCCTAAGGGACTTAATTTAGAGGTTAACATTAGTAGTTAATTAATTGCATACTTTTTTTATGTTTTAAAATGTTTTATAATATTTAAGAGTATAATGTATGTTAAGTGTTTTGAATTGAAAATGTTGTGGTGCACTTCAAAATTATTTGGGAATAATTGATTAAGTATGTAATTATATTATTGAGGTTCACTTGGTATAAAATGAGTATGTGCATTTGGTTAGGTATACTTGAAGGTGAAAGGCCGAGTTACCAGATGTTATTTTGGTGCATTTAAATACTTGAGCACATTTTGTTTGTTTTATTTTTATTTTCTCTTCCTGCTCCCAAGGTTTTGTCTCTGGCAGCCTTTTTGCACCCTGTCCTTCCTCTGTCCTCTCTTATGGCCCAGGAATTTATCAGGGTACTGAGGTTTATGGCTTCCATTATTCCCATGCTTCCCCTTATTAGGTTCCATATTAGGAAGCTACAATGGTACCTCAGATAAGTGTGGCTTCAACTGTGCCACTCTCTGGAGCTCTTTGTTCCTTTACTTTTTTTTTTAAACTCGAGCTTCAGTGGTGGATTCAACATCTCTCTCTCTCAAGCCAGGGCTTTCCTTTCAGGCTTCAGTTTCTTTTCAGGAACTCTTCATGGATTCCTCAGACTTTGGGCGGGGCTTCTTGTGGCCGTCTAAAGGTCCAGGGTTTTCTGGCCTCATCAGAGGTCAGAGCATATCAACATAAAAAAGATGAGAGCTCTGCTTCTGGCTCTTCAAGATTTTCATTCCCTTTTCCACCCTGGCCTCCACAAAGTCTTCACACACAATACCACTGGTGGTGGTGATGGTCAACAAGTGGTGGTGGTGGTGGTCATGAGGTGGGCAAAAGGGAGCTACCAGCAAGATTATGGAAGAGTCCTGTCTGATTTTGTGTAGCGGTCCTATCTCCTAGCTCCTTTGCAGATTAGTTCTTCAGACGTGTGCTATAGCCATCAGGTATCAAGTGACTCTTCACATGGTTTACATTCCTTCAGAGCACAGTCTAGTAGCAAAGTCATTGAGCAGGTCCAGGATACAGGCTCATGAATGGATACTTCACAGAGATGGGTTTCCAGACATAGTCCTTCTGTGGGGTATTAATCGGGTAGATCTTTTTGCCTCCTGTCTGAAAAGACAGCTTCCTCTATTTTCAAGAGTACTAAGTCCTCTGACTTGGAAAGTGGATGCCCTTTCTTTTCCTTAGAAAGGAGTGCATCTGTATGTCCCCCCATTTCCTCTGTTGCTTTGAGTTCTACACATACTCAGACAGAATTCTTCCATAATCTTGCTGGTAACTCCCTTTTGGCCCAGACAGCATTGGTTCCCCCTTTCTTTGTCACTTAGCCAGGGGCAGTTACTTCACAGGATGGATTGTCTCGCACAAGATAAGGGATCTCTTGTTCATCCTTACCTGTCCACTCTTTAAATGACATTGTAGGTGATAGTGTTTTGATTCCTGTGGGCGTGCTCTGGGTTCTGCAGATGGCCAGGTAACCCACTACCAGAAAATCATACATGACCAAATGGAAAAGATTTTCTCTCTGGTTCCTCTCCTGCCATTTGGATCTCCTATCTGTGGGGGTAGGGGGGTTCCCCTGGTTTCTCTCTTATTTGTGTGACTTGCTCCATGCTGGGTTGGCATATTCTTCAGTTAATGATTACCTTTCAGCAGTTTCTGCTTGTCTACCCTTGAATCCTCTTTTGGCCTCTTGGTTTGAGGTCAAGCAATTTCTTACATGCATCCTTCATATCAGGCCTCTCAGGAAGCCTATTCTGCCTTCTGGGGACCTTAATTTTGTAATTTGAAAATTGACTCAGGCTCCTTTTGAGCCTACTAGTTCAGTTTCCTTGCAGTATTGAACTTCAGGCTGTCATTGCTATTCCTGTTTCTACAGATTTTCACAGTGACAGGGTTTCTTCAAACTAATCCTTACTTTATGCCCAAGGTGGTTAATGAGTCTTTCTTATACATTCTGTTCACTTTCTTCCCTTCTCCACAGTCTGCCATTGAGAAGGTTTGTCACACCGTGGATGTACATAGGCAGCTCAGGTATTTGGATATAACAAAGGCAGTTCACAAGTCTGAACTGCTACTTGCTTCTCTTCATCCCATGACGTTGGGTTTGGCTGTTTCCAAGCAAATCATCTCTTCCTGGATTTCTAAGGTAATTTCTTTTTTTTTTTTTTTTTTTTCATGGCAGATGTCTTTATTTTTCTGTAAAGGCCCATTCTGCTAGAGTGGTTGCCCTCCTCCGTTGCCTTTTTCAAGGGTTTGGATACCAATTCCATCCTTGAGGCTACTGCTTGGTCTTTGTTCATAAAAGACTAATGTCTTTCGGCTTTTCACCATAGCGGAACTCTGGTCCGCTAATGATTGGCAGTGGATTTTTATGGTGCCGAGGTGCCAGCCCAACACCCGACCTTCAAAGAAGGCACACCAATTCACATGCAGCTACCTGCATGTCTTTAAATGTCACTCGACCGCGAGGAGGACATGCAGACTCCACATAGAAGGCGCTCCAGAAGAGAATCGATCCGGAGAACCCATAGTTTCACTAATTGTAAATTGCATGTTATTTCCAGGGCCAGGACAGGTTTTGCCAGGGCTATTCTGCATGGGTTTGTAGAGGCTGTTTTATGCCTTCCTCCACCCAATCTCCTCCTTAGCTCTTGTACTAAGTAAAGAATACTACAACAGTGATATGGAAGGACATAGTACATCTGTGTAAAATCTTACCATAACAGTAGATGTCCTTCTCTTCACTGTTACTGTATTTGGTCCCTCCATCCTTCCCCCTCTTTTTTAGCTCTTGTCCCTGTGCTTTTGTTGCCCTCCTGGCCAAGGGACCCTTGCTTCCTTTTTCTTCTGTCTTTTTTCCTTCTGGATGTACATGTTCTCTCTTTTTTTTCCCTGAGGGTATTATTTTCCTCGTGGGGCAAATTGGTTCTGAGTGTTTGCATCTGTATGTCACCTTTATGCCCTACCTGTTAGTGGGGAGGATATGTGTGATGTATGGCATCTGTAATATCTAAAAACTTTGGTATACTGGCGGGACATTGGGCTGTCCTTGGCATGAATCTCATGTGTAAAGAATGCTGCATTAGTGAAGAGAACGGCATCTAATGTTATGGTAAGATTTTACATAACTGTACTGTCCTGAAGCAGTGGAACAAATTCCAAAGACCCCAGACAAAATCTTGGTCACACCAAATGATAGAGCACTCAGGAGCAGGGGTTCCCCAGTAGATGCCATGGTTGTGGCAGCAGCCACAAAGGAGCAGCTCTTGGAAGAGAGTAAATCTGTTTATCTTCCATAACAGGGAGTCAGAAGCATTGATCAGGTTCAGAAAATGGGTGTATGCATCAGTGACTTCTGCCCTTAGAGGACTGAATTCCATAGGAACTTGATGGAGCTCACCAAGTCCATCTCTGGTAACTTCCTGGCAGGCATCCAGAAAACAGAGGTGTCCCACGTGTACCTTGCACTCGATGGTCAACATATCCATGAGTCTGCTTTGAAATGCATCTGATAGTATGGCTAGAGCAGCAGGGTCATCTGCCTGCATGCTTGGGTGTGATTGTTTGACTTTGTGGAAGGCTTCAGGATGTTCTTCCTTAACCCCCCCCCCCCCACTGAGTTGACAAAGGTTAAGGAGACTCAGTAAAACCCTGCTTGCCATTGATATCCACTACTCTGCATCTCAGAAGACCTTTTTCTAGGAACTAGAGAGGTGGCAAGAAGATGTGGTTCAGGAAATCTCGGTGGGTTTAACCAAGCAGCTCTTGATGACTTGCCCTCCTGGGGGAGGGGTTGGGGGGCAGTTTCAATGGAAGTCTGCATAGAGACAGAGTCAGGCCACAGTGTCAGGGATTTTGTGGTCCTTTCACTGAAAAATCCTATTAGCACTCCTGAAGAATTGCCTGACTGCTGCACTCTGAAAGCAGTCAGGGTTTGCTTACCCCTGTACCCTTCAAGCCTGGCAGACCATCAAACTAGGTACATGGTGCTGAGGATAATCACCACAGATTACACTATTTCATTTCTTTCCCTTCTCAAAAAGAGAAAATTATTCCTGTTGTGCCACTCAATCAGATGTAATCTGCAATGGCAGATGTTTCAAAAGCTGTTGGAAAAAAGAGCCATCCAACAGGTCCCCCCAGACCAGTTAGGATCTGGAGTTTATTCAAGGTTATTTTTAGTTCAAGAAAAGACAGGGAATCTGAGGCCAGTTTTGCACTTAAGTCACCTCTGTTTGTAAAACGGACAAAGTTTCATATGGTCACTGTTCAGTCCCTTCTACCTCTGCTGAGGAAGGATGCCTGGATGTATTTTATAGATCTCCAGGATGCCTACTACCATGTCAGGATAGTGAGGCAATCCAGAAGATTCCTTTATTTCTGTCTGGGAGCCAATCAATTACAATTCCAAGCACTGTACTTTGGTCTCACCAAAGCCCCCCAGGTGTTGACCAAATGGACATGGCAGTGGTAGTGGTGAATGTCAGATTGCTAAGGTTCCGGGTGTTCCTATACTTTGATTGTCTCCTTACCACCCCAGCCAGGGATCTTGTGGTCGAGCAATGGAACTTCTTGCTCTAAGTTGATGTCCTTCCTCATCACTGTTGGAGTATTCATTACATGTAGGAACGTCTGCCGAGGATAGCCTGACATCTGGTCAGGATACCAAAGCCTTTACACCTCCTCAGTGTTGTACGTTAGATGTATGCTCTCTGCACAGGCGTAGGGTGTAAAAGTGATGTATGCACACTCAGTCTTCAGGACTTCTTTGCCTACAGTTCAAGTGCCACAGTTGAACTTCGGTCTGAATGCATTTTGATGAGCTGGTTCCTGCGGAGCCATTTACAGATAAGTGCCCCATTGGGATTCCTTCTTTTTCTTTTGCTCTTTGTTTACTGGGAGTTCATGTCATCCATGCAGGGAAAGTGTCAGTATGGGAGGTAGATTACCCATAATGATAGAGAACGAGAAGTGGTTTTTCTTCTTAGATGCTACTTACAACCATACCCAGTGTACCATCTGTCAGGCTTTTTTTCCAAAAATTCTCCATAGTCAGCTGTTTTCCTTTTCCATCTATTTGGAGAGCCAATGCCTTAAGCTTTTGACCTAGGGTACCATGGCTAATTCCTCCCACCCTGAGGTGCAGCCGCCGCTTAAAAAGACTAAAAATTAGTCTCACTCTGATGCTGTCTAGCCTGCATTGGACCTCTCCTAAGGGCGATGAAGATTGTGAGGACCATGCAGTGCCAACAGCAGTTCCCTCTGCCATCACTTTGTTGGAGGCCTGGATGGAACCTGCTTCTCCCATGTCCTCTGAGGTTGTGCAGATGTGCATTATGGACGTTGAGGGGGATCCATGGCTGATCATTTCCGAAGGGCCTGGGAAATTCCTCAAATTCTAGTTAGGGAAGAGGATGTCCTTCAAGGATGCATCTGCAGTCATCACATATGGGTTGTCCTGCCTCAGGCAGCCCTTCGGTCGGCCGGATTCCAAAGTCTGGGTCCGGCGTCGGCTGATGTCGCCCTCTCCCCGACGTCAGAGCGCCTGGGGTATAAAAGCGTCAGCCGACGCCATCTTCCTCAGTCTTTCTTGCCGCGTGGTGCCCGAAGCAGAAGCAGTTCGCAAGTGCCGGTCGGCCAGCTCCTGTAATTTAGCTACCGAAGACTTCAATAGCTAAGTACCCCTTTGGGGACTCTTTCTTGCCTCAGCCGATGTCAGATAAAGTTAATAATTGCTTAACTTGAGGGAAACAAATACCTCATAAGGATTTCCACTCTTAACTGCCTCCCCTGCCTAGGCCCAGACCACGATGTCTCGGCCTGTTCAGCCTGTGCTTCCTTCAACCGACGCACTCTTAGACGTTGGGCGGAGTTTGCAGAGGAATTTTTTGGGGCTAGTTTTTCATACAATATGCCGTCGGAGACTCCGACTTCACATTTAACAAAGAAACGGAAGGACAAGGACCGACGCACGCGGCCCACGGTTTCGGCTGAAACCACGGGCAGGCCTACCGCGAGTGTCTCTGTCTCGGCTGACACCGAGTCCTTGGTACTTCAGACCCCCGAAACCGCTCAACCGACAAACTCGGCCCCGGAGGCCCCTGCTGAGTCGGTTATTGAATTTCCCTCAGAAACCGGTGTCTTGGAAACTTCCGACACTTAGGGAAGAGGTTCTTAGTACCCTTGTAGAATCTAGACAGGATTCTGAACAGCTTAGGCTGGTCAGAGCTGATGCTGTTGCAAAAAAGAAACTGAAAGCTAAACACAGTGCCATCCATTGCTAAGGATCCTCATAAACGAATGACAGGATTTTGCCCATGGATTTTCCATTGCTCTGAAGGACCTGATACCCCCTCAGGGATGGTCTGATGTCCTTCTATTCCTATGTTGCAGTATCCTAGTTGTGGGATTTCCTGCCCTCAGGCGACTCGTACGTTGGCTCCTATACAAAAGCTGCAGCTTGGCAGTTGCAGTGTGCATGGGACGTCAGACGTAAGGCGATAAACCGGGGGCCTTAAATGTGACGTCTGCACACACAATCCTCAGAACTTTTCAGCCGCAGACCTACGCATTGTACAATCGCTCCTTCAGACGTCGCATCAATAAAGCTAAGTAACCCATTGGGTTTCTATTTTTTCTTGTTTTGCTGATTGTTATTGCTTAGGCTTGGTTGTTGTAGGCTTTAGCTGATGTCAGGTAAAAAGGGAAAGTGCCAGTGCGGGTGCCAGATACCCCATAAAGACACCCATGATAGGTGTGTTTTTTTGCTTAGGCTGGGAACACAACCATTCCTCCTGCTCAGTTTGTCGGTCATTTGTGCTGAAGACCCTACGCAGCCATCTGGCCACTTTATCCCTCTACCTAGAAAACCACCGCCTTAAATGGTTAGCCCTTAGAATGGATCTCGCATCGGAGGCTGCATCCGAACCTCCTCCTCCAAGATTCCTAGGCCTTCCTCGCCTGCCGCTTAGCTTTCCGACTCCCTACCAACTGCCGATCTAGGAGTTGAGGAGTGCTCGGCAGATCCATCGACTTCAATGATGTCCTTTGAGGAAGCCGTTGCACAGCCGACGACCAGCACTTCCTCGGAGCTTGCCCAAACACAGACTACCTTTGATGTTAAGGGGGAACCTGTTTCTGTGGTACCCTCCGACTGGGATCCAGACTTCGGAAATGTTGACTTCAAAACCTGATGCCAGGCCGATTCCTACCTCCACCCTGGCCTAAAAGAAGCAGAAAACAAGCATACCTCCTCCTCTCCAGAAGCCATGCCAGATTGGCAGGCTTTTACTTACTCTCTCATGCAGGCCTTTATGGCCCTTAGGCCTTCAGCCTCTGCCCCCACTACTCTGCCTTTACTGAGCCCTAGGCCTGCATTTGCCTCTTCCCTCCCACCCATGACCTCTCAGGTTAGGGAGGAAGACCATGATTCTTCCTTTTTCCTCAGAGGACTCTATTTCATATACATCCCAGATTGCTTCTCCCCAGGAGTATTGTTCTCCTGATGAGGAATTTGTGGAAGAGGATTCTCACCCTGAGGATATTACCTTTGGTGAGACCATCACCAAGATAAAAGATTACTTCAAGTGAGATATTTCCCAAATGACTGATACCCAAAAGAGGTACTTTGAGCTGCTTCAAGTAGACTCACGCTCCCCTTCGGTTGTCCCTCTGGTTCTACCTGCTTACTTGGATGCCTTTAATTCAGCTTCTATGGCCCCAGACTCCCAGCCCCTAAGCACCCTGACTGCTTCTATAAAGTGCCAGAGGAGCAAAAATTCCTAGTTAAACCACCCTTGGCAGACCCAGCTGTGATTGCCACCGCTCCTGATAAACAGTCTAGACTGCTGCCTTTCGCCTCCCTCGTATCCACAGATAAAGATGTTAAATATATGGATAGGATGGGAAAGAAGATCAACACATCCTCCACTTTGACTTTCAGAGCCATAAATTATCAGACCCACATGACTAAGTATGCTCTAGACGTGTCTCAAGCCTCCTCCATGTTGGCTTCAATTCCTGACAGTCCCATTAAGGCTGACATTACCTCCAAACTGTCCTTGGCTCAGCAAGTAGCCAGGCACTCCCATCAGATGCAGCTACGATGCTGCAGAAGCATCTGCTTATGTCCCTAGGAGATACTCCTGGTTGAGACTACAGAATCTACTGGAAGACTTCAAGTCCAAAATCTTGGATGCCCCCCCTGGATCACAATTTCCTTTTTGGAAAACAATCTGCAGACCTCTTTAAGAATCTGCAGGAAAAAAGTAAAGAGTTAAAGACATCAAACATCTGCTGGTGTCTCCCATTCCCAGGTATTACAGGAACTACCCTGCCAAAACCACTTTTGTAAGGCGTAACCCTACTCAGCTGCTTCCTCTTCCAGATCTAGAAGAGGGGCAAGAAGACATATGTCCAGACCTACTGCACCACCTCCTCAGCCCAGGCAACCCTTTCAGGACAGAGGAGGTCCCAATAATGCATGACTGTCTTGCCCACCTACCACTCTCTGCACACTTTCCCTACTGTCTCCCCCTCTGGCAATCCATCCCCACAGACCAATGGGTCCTATCCATTATCCAAAAAGGGTACTTCCTATCCTGGAAAGAAAAAACACCCAGGAAAGGTATTCCTTTACCCCCAAAAAAACAAATTCATCTCTTGCCACAAGTTATGTCAGACCTGCTGAAGCTAGGCACCATAGAACCTGTCCCCTCAGGACAGGAAGGAAAGGGATTCTACTCCCGTCTCTTCCTGGTCCCCAAAAAAGATGGCCCCTGGAGACCCATCATAGATCTCTCCTTTCTAAATCTACATCTTCAGGTACCTTCCTTCAAAATGCTGTCACTCCCCACTCTGCTGCCTCTTATTCCAGCCAAGGCCTTTATGGCCACCCTGGACCTAAAAGAAGCCTACCTACACATTCCCATCAGGACTTCCCACAGACAATTCCTGGGTTTCTCTGGAACTTCCTGTCATTTCCAATTTACTGCCTTGCCCTTTGGTTTATCCACTGCCCCCCCCCCCCAAGTCTTTACAAAGTGCCTAGCCCCAGCCATTGCCTTCTGCAGAACTCAGGGAATCTAGATTTACCCATATCTGGACGACATCCTAACACTAGCAGAGTACAAAGATACCCTCTCAAGGCATCTGCACTTCACCATGTCCCTTCTGCAAAATCTAGGGTTTACCATCAACCTCCCAAAGTCCTCCTTGAACCCAGGCCAGGACAAGATTTTCCTAGGCTGCAGAATCAGAAAGGACAAAATGAAGGCCTTTCTCCCACAGGACAAGGTTCTATCCCTGACTTCCCATTTCCAGGAAATCCTTCACTCCCAGAAGCTGACGGCAAGGCAATTTCTTCATCTCCTGGGCTTAATGGCAGCAACCATCCCCATGCTACCACTGGTCAGAATGCACATGCACAAGCTACAGTGGTACTTTAAAAACATTTGTTCCCAACACCTGCATCACTTAGAACAGGTTATTCACCTACTTCCCTGTCTAAAGATAGAAATCAGCTGGTGGATCCAGCAAGTCCAACTAAACCCAGGACTTCCACTGCAACCCCCAAATCCCAACCCAAACAATGCATACAGATGCCTCAGATTCAGGTTGGGGGGGGGGGCGGCGACACTGGTATCCTACAGAGTTCAAGAAAACTGCACCCTTCTCTACAGAGCAAGCACATCAATGTCAGAGAAATGACAGCAGTCTTCCTAGCTCTAAAGACCTTTATTCCCCTTCTTGTACCAGGGGTGCTCCTGATAGTGACCGACAGTACCACTGTTATGTGGTACCTCAACAAATAGGGAGGAGCAAATACCTATCAGCTGTGCAGGCTGACTGTGCTGATATGGGACCTAGCCTTTCACCACAAGTTGGTCCTGCAGGCGACCTACATCTCTTCACAGGGCAAGCAAGCAGATATCCTAAGCAGGACTTCCTCTCCACAGCACGAATGGATGCTGGATGGGGGGGGGTCTTCCTAGACCTAGTCCAGTGGTGGGGTACTCCACAAATAGACCTGTTTGCCTCCCCCCAGAACAGGCAGCTGCAGACCTTCTGCTCAAAGACCTCCTCCCCGCTAACATGGAGAGTGGACACTTTCAACGTCTCTTGGGAGGGGAAGTTTCTTTATGCCCCCCCCCTTTCCAATTATTCAGAAAGTCCTCCTGAAAATCCAGAACAAAAAACCAAAAATCTTGTTAGTGACTCCCTACTGGCCAAGGCAGCACTGATCCCCCCCCCCCCCACTTCTCAATCTAGTCAAGGGCAATCACGGCAAGTTACCCTACAAGATGGGCCTACTGACACAAGACAAAGGAACTCTCCTTCACCCACACTTGTAGATGTTATCCCTGACTCTTTGGGTGATAAACTTTTGATCCCCTTCAGACACCACTACTCAGAGGATGTGCTTTTAGTTCTGAGGGAGGCAAGGAAACCTACAATCAGAAAATCTTACCTAGCTAAGTGGTAAGATTTCCAAAGTGGTGTCTGGACAAGGGAAGGGACCCTTGCTTTGCAGTTGCCCCCTTTGGTTCTCACTTGTGTGTCAATTGATTAAAAGCAGACTTTCCTACTCTTCAGTGAAAGTGCACCTTTCTGCTATATCCGCCTGCTTGCCCCATGATCCCCCCTTGCTAGCCAGGCTTGATGTAAGTCTCTTCCTTAAAGGGGTCTCACACATGAGACCACCAAAGAAACCTATCCCTCCGCCCTGGGACCTTAACTACATCCTGGAAAACCTAATCTAGCACCCTTTTGAACCAGCTGGGACATCTTCCCTATAGATGTGTACATGGAAGGCTGTCCTTCTGGTGGCTATCACTTCAGCAAGAAGGGTGTCAGAGTTGCAGGACGTAATGGCCTGCTCTCCCTACACAACCTTCCACAAAGACAGAGTCACCCCGCAAACTAATCCCTCCTTTATGCCCAAGGTGGTCAATGACTTGTGTCTAAACCTATTTATCCACCTACCCACTTTCTTTCCCTTCCCCACTAATGAAGGGGAGATGATACTGCACTCCTTGGATGTGCACAGGCAACTAAGATTCTGCCTGGACAAAACCATTGGGAAATCTAAGCAGCTGTTTGTCTTCTTTCACCCCAGAGCCCTGGGCAAGGCAGTCTCCAAACAAACCATTGCATGCTGGATCAGGAAAACTGTCTGTTTCTGTTACTCCCACCATGGAAAAAAAAAACAGTGGGAGTAAAGGCCCATTCCAGTAGGGTTGTGGCTGCCTTCAAGGCTTTCATAAAAGGTCTGGACACTGCATCCATTAAGAAAGCAGCCACATGGTCCACTATCCACACTTTTACTAGACATTACAAACCTGACCAAGTTTCCATAGCATGGGCAGGATTCGCCAGGGCAATCCTACAGGGTTTGTAGAATCCTCTTCAGCATCCACCAACCTCTCATCCATCTAAGCTGTGGTATTCTCCCACAACTAGAATACTGCAACATAGAAATAGAAGGGCATAGAATAGTTGTGTAAAATCTTACCATAACCATAGATGTCCTTCTCTCCCATGTTGCAGTATCCTCCCCACCCACCATTACCCCCAGTTCTTTCCTCTTTAGTCCCAGCTAAGACCTGGACCTATTTATGCGACTGAAGGACACCAGGGTCACACACCTGTCCCCACTGGGATTTCTCCTGCTGGGCCGCCTTATTTACCTGCTGGCCTTCAAGTTCTGAGGATTGTGCTTGCAGACGTCACATTTAAGGCCCCTGATTTATGGCCTTACGTCTGACGTCCCACACACGCTGCAACAGCCAAGCTGAAGCTTTTGTGTAGGAGCCAACGTACGAGTCGCCTGAGGGCAGGAAATCCAACCACTAGAATTCTGCAACACGGAAGAGAAGGACATCTATGGTAAGATTTTACACAACTATTCTTTCCTGCTTTTCCCTGGTCCTTCTCTCCAGCCAAAAGAACTAGAGTATCAGATTCCTTGGATGGAGGAGCTAGATTTTGTGGATGAAACTGTGGCCTATTTTATGCAAATCCCATCACCCTTAGACTGTGGTTCAGAGGAAGAGGATTCCTTAACTCCTGATTCCCCCTTTGAGGAGTTGTCTTTTGCAGACATGGTGGTTCATATAGTGGAAAATTTTAAATGGGAATTTTCCCAAGTTTCTGGCATTCAAAAGAGGTATTATGAGTTATTACAAATGGAATCTCCTAAAACTTCAGCTGTTCACTCATTCTGGCTGTATTATTGAATGCATTTACAAGCTGCTGCTTTGGTTCCTGACTGTTGGCCTTCTGTCCCAAAGAAGCCAGACTGCTTTTATAAAATGCCCAAGGCACTAAATACCTTTACAGATATCCTTCTTCAGACCCTGCTGTAATGCCCTTTTTTATGGACAAACCATCCAAGCTTTTGTCTTCTTCTAGATTCTTCCCTTCTGATACAGTCATGCTGTGAAGTGGCTTTGGAAAAAAAATATATACTTCTGTTACCCTGGCTTTTAGGACCATAAACTGTCAGACCCATATGACCAGGTATGTTCTGGCTGTTTTCTTCCAGCTTTAGGCGTTTTGTCAGACCTTGATGGCTCTGAAGGCAAGACTGCTGCCCATTCTCTATTAAGATGTTGTTTGTGTTTCACTGTTGCAGTCATTACATTTGGGTTATCTGTTTGCAGGTAGCCCTCAGTTGGCCTGATTAACAAAGTCTTGGGTCCTGCATTGGTTGCTGTCCCTTTTTCCATGACATCAGGTCGTCAGGGGTATAAAACATGCAGCCGACGCCATTACATCAGTCTTTCTTGCCGTGCAGTGCCCAAAGCAGAAGCAGTTCGCAAGTGCTGGTCAGCTGACTCCTGAAATTTTCGTTTTCAAGTTTCGGATTCGAAGTCTTAAACTTCCCCGTTGGGGAAACATTTTCTTGCTCCTTACCGATGTCAGTAAAAGTTAGTAATTGCATTACTTGTGGAAAGCAAATACCTCATAAAGATTTTCATTCATACTGTATTCCTTGCCTAGGCCCTGACCACGACGTACCTTGCTGTCGGTTTTGTGCTTTATTTAATCAGCGCACTATCCATTGACGGTATATTTTCACCTCTAAATATTTCGGTTCTCAGTTTAATTATCCAGAAATGTCTTCGGTTAGCCATCCTACTACCAGGATTCCGAAAAACCATAAAGACAGAGACAGAATGCCAAGGTCCAAAACTGCCGACGACGCTTCTCCTAAGCCAGTTGCCAGTTTGCCGGTACTCAGTGAGGCGCTTTCGCAGCCCCTGATACCCACTACTTCTGATTTGCAGGCCTCTCCTGAGACCGATTTGGAGTCTGGTATGCCACGAGATGCTTCAGCTATAGAACCCGTGGATGTCTCTTCCTTGGATGGGTCCAGAGCCGCTGTGCAGGCACCGACTTCTGAGGGTGTATTCAGGCCAACGGACTTGCATTTTAAACTGACGCCTCCTTCTTTACTTAGGCCTAAATCTCGATCTATGCCTAAAAAAAATGACGCTCAGGCCTCTATGCCTAAAAAAAAAATAAGAATGGCTCAAGATCTAATAACTCTAATCAGGGGTAGCCAACCCCCCCCCCCCCTTCTAAGAGGCCTAGGACTGATGTTGATTATGAATCTTCTGATCAGAATTCTATTTTTTCTGATTCTTCTGATGATCTGGATTTGCCCTTATAGAAGATTCTGATGCAGAGGACTCCATTCCCTCTGCTTCCCCTCCTGAGGATTTTTCTTTTGGGGAAACCTTGCATACTCTAAGGGAGCATTTCCACTGGAAAAGCCAGGATTTTTCTGATTCCAGAAAGAGGCTTAGGGATTTCCTTCTCCTACCTCAGCATTGGCCTTTAGCTATTCCTCCTGTACTAGACATTGTTGAGGATGCTTTTTTGGAATCTAGTTTGGCTCCTGCTCCCAGAAAACCTGACAGATACTACAGGGTCCCTGAGTCCCACAAGTTCCTTTTTAAAAATCCTGTTGCAGATCCAGAGACTATTTCACAGGGGCCCAAGGGCATTAAGGCTTCTACCGCTAAAAATCCTACCCCTTCTGATAGAGTCTCCAGGGCGCTGGATAGATGGGGTAAGATGGCAACCTTGGCCATTAGGGCTTTAAACTGCCAGTTTCATATCTTAAAGTATCAGCAACATGTCATTGGACTGCTTAAACAGAAAATGATGTTGGTTCGTGACTGTGTGGAAAATAAAGAATTACAGGATTTAATGCATTCTGCTGAACAAGTTGGAAAACATACTTTGCAATGTGGATTTGATTCATTAGAGGCCTATTGCAGGGATGCTGTTAATGGGTCTGTGCTCAGAAGGCATGCTTGGCTCAAGGAGCAATCTTTGCCTGATCATGTTAAAGCTAAATTGTTGGATGTTCCTTTAAATCAGGACAGCATGTTTGCTGAGGAAGTTCTTAAAAAGATGGAAGATAAAGGTAAATCTATGCAAACTGTTAAAGATTTTTTACAAGTTCAGTCTCCTAGATTTAGTAGGCACTGGCCCGCTAAGAATTGGTCCTTTCCAGTCTCTTCCAGGTCTTCTCAAGCCAAACCCAGACACCGCAAAAACCCCAGGTTTCAATCCCAGGGGACACACACAACTAAGCAGTGGGGGGCCTCCACTTCCAAATGTGGGAATAATAAACTCCCCCCCATGGTAAACTGTCTCAATGACTTCTTTTTAAAATTTCCAAGCACTTATCAACTGACTGCCCCTTTGGGGGGAAAGATTGCTCTTCATGCAAAGAATTGGGAACTCGTTACCCAGGGCAAATGGGTTTTAAATAAGTGTTCCAGGGATACAGATTCACTTCCGCACGTTGCCAACACCAAGCGGGTGGCCGGACCTACCCCCAAGTCAGTGGACAGAGACCCAAAAACAAGTACTTTCTCTCTTAAGCATGGGGGCTATTCAGCTGGTACCAGAAGAGGAAAAGGGACAAGGTTTCTACTCGAGACTTTTCCTGGTGCCCAGAAAAGATAATTCATGGCGTCCTATCCTGGACCTGTCTACTCTAAACACCTATTTGGAGATTCCAAAATTCAAGATGCTGACTCTTCACCAATTACTTCCTATGCTAGGCAAAGATGCCTGGTTGGCAACACTAGATTTAAAAGAAGCATACCTGCACATCCCAATCAGGGAATCTTGCAGAAGGTACCTATGCTTCAAAGCAGGCTACACGCACTATCAGTTCTCTGCACTGCCCTTTGGCTTATCTACTGCGCCCAGGGTGTTCACAAAGTGCCTAGCTCCAGTCATTGCATTTTGCAGGCAAAGAAATATTCAAATATATCCACACCTGGATGATTGTCTAATTCAGGCAGAAAGCCAGGACATACTTTTGAATCTTCTGGCCTTTGTGCAAAGGGTTCTGACTTTTCTGGGGTGGACCATAAATGAAAAGAAATCACACCTGATACCCTGTCAACAAATTATATTCCTGGGAGCAAGCTTGAATACAACTTCCCAGAAGGCTTACCTCATGCCAGAGATACAAATGAATTTGACAAACTACTTCAAACAAGTGGCCACAAAAACCCTGCTATCTGCAAGACAAATACTGCAAGCCTTGGAGTTCATGGCCTCCTGCATTCTTCTAATTCCATATGCAAGGCTGCATATGAGGAAACTGCAGTGGTATCTAAAAAGCCTATGGTGTCAACATTATCAAGACCTGGAAACAATGATTCCTGTCATACCTTGCCTACGCCTCTAGAGTTCCTTTGGTGGGCAGAGGCCTGCCACCAAAACAAGGGACTACCATGTTAAGTTGTCAATTTCATCTTCATTCTTGCTTGATGGGTTCGGAGCCGATCCTCGGCTCCACTGCACTGCTAAGCTCGAGAGTCACTTTTACCAGCTCGAGGCAGCCCCATATCCCATGATGCAAGGCGGTAAGTACCCAGATCTCGTTTGCCGCTTCGCTGATGAGGTCCTCCTTTTACCAGCTCCTGGTAAGTGTTTTATATTAAACTGATTTTAGCCCCTTTTCACTTTTAAACTTAATATCTAACATTTTTAGTTTATATTAAGCCCTTTTTTGACTAGAATTATCCTTCCTCCTTAATTTTTTTAGTCAGGCCTTCTTCCCTCCCATCCCCTCCTGTCAGGGTGTGTGTGTGTGTGTTGAGGTTTTACTTTTTCAACTATAGTTTAGTTGTTTGTTTGGGACTGTGTGGTTCTGAGTTTGTCCACTATGTCCAAAGAGCAGAGGGTCTCAGGCTTTAAGAAGTGTGACTCGTGCTGTCAGAAGATGTCTCTGACAGACGGTCACACTTCTTCTTTATATTGCCTGGGACCTCTCCACCTGCAGGACTCCTGTGCGATTTGTCATTCCTTTAGCCAGAGAGTTCTGCAGGAGAGGAGAAATAAATTGATATTAAGGGGTCTTCTTAAACCGGAGGGCTCTCCGGCTAAATCGGCTCCGAGCAAGACTTCAAAGTCTTCCAAGGCCCAGGCTTCTGTGTCCAAGCCTGCGGCCTTGGTTCCGACTCCTTCGGAGTCGAGATTGGCTCCGGCTGGAGCCGATCCTGGTTTGCAAAAACCTTCGGCACCGATGGCTATCGGTGCCGATACTGTTTCAGTCACATCGGTGTCGGCTCCGACTGGCTCCGACCACCATGTGGCTCAGGCTTCGGTGTCGGCGCCGACTGGCTCCGACACCGTTACTGTTATGTCTGTATCGGCTCCGGCTGGAGCCGATGCATCGAGACTTTCTGTCGGAGCAGAAAAATCCTCGGCTCCAACTGCATCTATGGTTTCTTCGGCTCCGATGGTTCCTTCGAGGAAGAGGTCCAGGTCCCCCTCCTTGGAACCGGTACTCTCGGCTCCGGCCTCACCTCTCCTCTCGGAACGGAGCCATCGGAGCCGATCATCTAGGTCATCCAGGGTTTCTGACCATGATTTAGAGAGGGTGGTCAGTAGATTATTGAAATCACAGGCACTGGCCCAGATGCTGCATAGTCCGTCTCAACAGACGACTATTAGTCCACACCCTCTTGAAGTTCCTCCTTCGACTCTACCTCAGAGTTTGGAGCCGGAGTCTTCGGGGATAGTTTCTGCTATGGCTGAGGGGCAGATACCCCCCCCCCCTTCTGCACCCTCGGCATCTACTCTTATCTCCTCTTGAGACCTTCCTTAGAGGGATTCGTGGTCGGGCTTCCCTGGTCTCCTCCGAGGGGTGAGTGGCATCGGACCCTTGTCCGACCCCACTCTTCCCCTTGGAGCCTCGGCCTTGGTGAGCTCGTCTCCGACATCTGCCTCGGAGCCTTCCCTTTCGGTGGGCCCTGGAGTTCGGTTTCTTGAACGGGTTCTCTCGGACCTCCCTGGGAGGGGCCTTCGAGGTGATGAAGAGTGTGCTGGCCACTGGGCTCAGCCAGCAGTCTAGTCCCTTAGCTCCTCCCTCTACAGTGCCTGTCGATATCTCTGCCATCTCTCTTGCTCCCGGACCCAGAGATCCTCTGCCTCAGGTTTCCCCACTGGGAATAACCCCTCTTCGAGGATTCTCCTGATCAGTCAGGAGATCCTCCAGCAAGAGGATTTGTAAGAGGAAACACCTAGACTCCCTGAGTCTATCACTTCAGATACCGACTTAGATGAGTCGGAGGGATCCC
Source organism: Protopterus annectens (assembly GCF_019279795.1). NCBI lineage: Eukaryota > Metazoa > Chordata > Ceratodontiformes > Protopteridae > Protopterus > Protopterus annectens. The sequence continues at coordinate 1,332,110,014 of NC_056741.1, forward strand.
AAGATCCCCTCTGAGGATGTCTCCTTTTCAGGCATCCTAGAACTCCTAAAACAGAGGGGAAACTGGCCCTCCACGAATCCCTCTGAGGATGAGTCGGTATACCTAGAGGCGTTTGGATCTCGGCCCTCCACCTCCTGGGTGTCTCCGCCTTCGACCCCTTATGGAGGTTATTGCTCGAAAGGCTTGGGCTGCTCCTGACTCTGTAGAGCCAGTTCCTAGGAGGCCGTCTAAATTTATTACTGCCCCTTCGGAAAAGCAATTCCTTACGAAAGGTGTCCCTGCTGATGCCATGGTGGTGGCGGCTGCCACTAAGAAGGAACTTGCAGATCCTTCCGTACCTGTCCATCCTCGTAATAAGGATTCTAGGACCATGGATCGGTATGGTAAGCGGATGTTCTCTTCAGCGACCTTTGCTATGCGCTCGCTGAACTACTTATGTCACTTCACCAGACTCCAAAGGGACATCCTTAAGGAACTAGGTGAAGTAGTACAGGATCCCACAGCTGCAGGGGCTCAAGAAAAAATTGCTTTGCAGCTAGGAATCCTTAATTCTATGCGACTGATATCATATGCAGCAGATGGAGCGAGTAGAGCCGCAGGTACAGGGGTGGCTCTTAGACGCCAAGCTTGGATACGGCTCTGTAATTTTGCAGATCCCTTTAAGGCGTCCTTCACAAATTCTCCCTTTGATGGGTCAGCTTTGTTTGGCCCTCAAGTGAAGGATACATTGACCAGGTGTGATCAGGACGGCAAGACTCTTTCTGCCGTAGGGGTCCGTTTTTCCACCCCTTCTAGACCTTACCCTAAAGGACAGAAGGGTGGAAAGATGTGGTTCATAAATCCCAAGGAGTCACGCCGGATACCGTGGTCAGTTTACCCCTAGAGGCAGAGGGGTAATAACAGCAGCCGCTCTAGAGGCAGAGGGGGTCCACAGAACCAGGGAAGCAGAGAGCTTCTCTCTGACAAGCCCTTTCAGCATCCCTGAGATGTTGCCCGACTGTCCATCCTTGGAGGCAGTCGGGGGAAGTCTATCGCTGTACCCAGAAGCCTGGCGTTCCCTCACTCAAGACAGATGGGTACAGTCGATCATATCCGAGGGTTACAAAATTCCTTTCGAGGAAAGTCCCTTCTCTCACTCAAATTCCTTTCCAGATGTACCACCCGGTCTAAGGGAAGTTGCAGAGTTAGAAGTATTAAAACTTCTACAAAAAAGAGCCATTCAGCCAGTTACAGCAGACCATTCAGAGCCCGGAATCTACTCAAGATTCTTTTTGGTCCATAAAAAGACGGGAGACTGGAGACCAATATTGGATCTCAGCAGACTCAACAAGTCTGTGAGAAAGACAAGATTTCGAATGGTCACACTTCAGTCAATTTTGCCCTTCCTAGAGAAGGACAACTGGATGTGCTCAATAGATCTTCAGGACGCATACTATCACATAAAAATTCAAAGACGCTCCAGAAGATTTCTCCGCTTTCGGCTGGGGTCCAGTCATTTCCAATTCAGAGCCCTGCCCTTTGGTCTCACTACAGCCCCCAGAGTGTTCACCAAATGTATGGCAGTGGTCACGGCTCACCTGAGACGTCAAGGATTCCAGGTGTTTCCGTATCTCGATGACTGGCTCCTTTCAGCCACCACCAGGCATCAACTTCTTCAAGCCAGGGATTACACAATAAATCTTTGCACTCAATTGGGAATTTCGATCAACTACGAAAAATCCTCCTTATTGCCCTGCCAGTCTATTACTTTCATAGGCGCAAACTTAAACACTGTTCGGATGTCAGCAACCCTCACAGACCAAAGAATCTCAGATATACAAAGTCACGTGAGGATCATCCTAGCCAGCAAAAAAATTCAAGCCAGAATGGTTCTAAAGGTGTTGGGCCTCATGGCTGCGGCCATTACCCTTCTTCCCCTGGCAAGCTTCTACATGCGCCTGCTTCAGTGGATGTTGTTCACTCAGTGGTCTTACCAACAACTTCCAATGCGTCACCAAATACTGGTGACACAGATTTGCAGGAATCATCTCTCATGGTGGATTACTTCTCCCCAGATTCACCAAGGCAGACCCTTTGTATCCCCTGCCCCGGTAGCCACTGTCACTACGGATGCCTCCCTGATCGGGTGGGGGGGTCATTATCAGGGCAGGATGGTTCATGGGACGTGGCAACCGTTTGAATACCACCTGCACATAAATGTCCTAGAGATGAGAGCAGTGCTTTTAACGTTGCAAGCCCTCAATGACTTTCTTCCCTTGGGAACAATTGCAGTTCACACAGACAACATGTCTGTAGTATGGTATATCAACAAACAGGGCGGAACCAAGTCCTACCCCTTGTGTCGAGAAGCTCTCAGACTTTGGCAATGGGCGATCTCCTCTCATCGGTTTCTGGTAGCAACGCATATCCCTGGGAAAACCAACATTTTAGCGGACAGATTGAGCAGAGCTATTCTCATGCCTCACGAGTGGTCTCTCAAACAATCTATAGTGGAGGAGATTTTTCTAGAATGGGGCCGCCCATGTTGCGATCTTTTTGCTACTCCCCAAAACAGCAAATGCCCAGACTTCTTTTCTCTCTTCCCACTGCCAGGCCATCCCCCCAGAGACGCTCTAACCCAGGATTGTCCCCAGGGACTTCTTTATGCCTTTCCTCCTTTTCCGCTGATTCCACAAGTACTCCAGAAAGCCACCATTTTGAGAGCCAAAATGATTCTCATTGCTCCCTATTGGCCTCGATAAATTTGGTTCCCGTTCCTCCATCGTCACCTTTTGGTGCAGCCGTGGCATCTGGACCCAGTACCAGACCTTCTGATTCACCAATCGGGTCAGCTGCACCGGTCTCTCCCTTCTCTCAACCTCACAGCATGGTTGCTCCACTTCCTTCCTTAGCCAGGCTTCCTATGATCTCTAATCCTGTTAGAGACATCATAGTAGCTTCCCTAAAATCCTCTACTAGAAGGATTTATACCAGCAAATGGAAACGCTTTTCTTGTTGGGCAAAAGCTAAAAATATTGATCCCTTTACTGCTCCAGTCCAAGCAGTTTTGGATTTCTTAGCGGAAATCTTTCACGCGGGCTCTTCTTCTTCCACGGTCAAAGTTCAGTTGGCTGCTATCTCGAACTTTCATGTCGGGTTCAGATCACAACATTATGTCCCACAGGCTTTGTAGAGCCTATTTAAAAGGAACTCTTCTCCTGAAACCTCCAGGCAGGAGTCCTCCTCCCCAATGGGACCTATATTTAGTGCTGACATCCTTGATTCTTCCTCCCTTCGAGCCAGCTGTTTCATGTTCCCTGAAATTTCTTTCATGGAAAACTCTATTCCTGGTTGCTATTACGTCGGCTAGGAGAGTATCTGAACTTCATGCTCTCTCTGTTCGTCCCCCCTATTTGGTCTTCCACAAAGACAGAGTATCCTTGAGAACTAATCCGACCTTTTTGCCTAAGGTCGCCTCAAAGAGTAATTTGAATCAGTCCATTGACCTTCCTGTATTTTTCCCAAACTACTCAAACAGATTGGAACAAAAATTACATTATCTTGATGTTCACCGCCAACTCAGATATTATTTGGACAGAACAAAACAATTCAGGAAATCCGATCAGCTCTTTATTTCTTATGCTGATAACAAAAAAGGCCTTCCCGTCTCAAAAGTGAACTTATCTAGATGGCTTTCTTCTGTCATCTCTGAAATCTATCAGCTCAGGGGAAAACAGCTGTGCTCGAAACCTAAAGCGCATTCAACCAGAAGCTTAGCCACTTCCACAGCCTTTCAGGCTAGACTTCCATTTAACACTATTTATGCAGCAGCCACTTGGGCCACTCCTCATACCTTTGTTTCTCATTACAAATTGGATTTGGCCTCCAGGGACAGAGCCAGTTTTGGCTCTACAGTTCTCAAGAGTCTGTTCCATTGAGCCACCCAGGATAGAGGTGCTAGGGACGCGGTCCCATCAAGCAAGAATGAAGGCGAGATTGACAACAACATTGAGAAGTTATGTACCTACCATAACGTTCCATGTTAGTTGTCTTCTCTCGCCTTCTTTCTTGTGACCCTCCCTCCTTCCCCTGGCCTGGACAGACCTTTTTCTCTCTACATGGAAGAATGCTTCTTAAGACCATACAGTTCTGGTCTTCCTAACCCATCCTTCAGGCTTTTCTCTGCCTTCTTTCTTCCTTTGGGAAGTTTTTATGCTAGGTGTTATTGCCTATAGACAACAAACGAGATCTGGGTACTTACCGCCTTGCATCATGGGATATGGGGCTGCCTCGAGGTGGTAAAAGTGACTCTCGAGCTTAGCAAGTGCGAGTGGAGCCGAGGATCGGCTCCGAACCCATCAAGCAAGAAAGAAGGCGAGAGAAGACAACTAACATGGAACGTTATGGTAGGTACATAACTTCTCATTTCACATCACCCCCTGCCACCCAAACCCTAACAACAGACGCATCAGACTATGCATGGGGGGCTCACCTGGCAGGGAAGTGCATTCAGGGCAAATGGAACCCAAGTCAAATGCACCTGCATATCAATCAAAAAGAAATGTTAGCTGTACAGAATGCTCTGACCACCTTCAAGGACCACATTCTTCCAGGACAACTAATGGTAAAGACGAACAGCACCACTGTTATGTGGTACATAAACAAGCAGAGGAGTACACATTCTTACCCCCTTTGCAGACTAGCCATGGCATTGTGGAAGACAGCCCTGAGCTACCAAGTGCACTTACAAGCTCAATTCCTGCCAGGAAAATTAAGTACACTGGCAGACGGACTAAGCAGAAACCTCATGGACCCACATGAGTGGAAACTGGAACCAAGGATTTTCAACATGTTGATAATCAAATGGGGGAGCCCAGATATAGACCTGTTTGCCTCTCCCCAGAACTACCAATTGGACAAATTTTGAACAAGGACTCCCCATAAACAAGCCTGGAAAGTGGATGCTCTGTCCTTCAGCCTGAAAAACCTATCAGTCTATACCTCCCCCCTCTGCCTCTGCTCTCCAAAGTACTATTAAAATCAAACAGGACAAACCAAGGATGATTTTGATTGCTCCAGACTGGCTGTTGCCAACACTGGTGTACCCCCTCTTGCACAGTGTGTCACTGTTCTCTCCGTGGCACCTGCTTCAGACTCCTTCCCTGCTATCTCAGTAAGGGAACCAGATTCTGCACCCTCATCTAATAACACTGAACCTTGCAGCCTGGTTAATTACTTAATTTCTCTTTTATCATCCCTCAGCAAACCTGTGATGGATATTTTAGAGGCAAGGAGGCCTAGTACTACAAAATCTTATGCTGTAAAATGGAAAAGATTCTGTGCCTGGAACCAATCTCAAGGGATGAGCACAGCAGCGCCCGTTTTACCTCAGATTTTACAATACTTAACTGAGATGCTTCACAAGGGCCTGTCTTTTTCCTCCATTAAAATCCACGCCTCAGCCATTTCAGTTCATTATAACACAGAACCTCCCCTGTTCTCTCGTCCACTGCACAAGCAGTTCCTCAGAGGGGCCAAAAATTTGAGACCACCCAGAAGAGCTCCAACCCCAGCCTGGGACCTTAACTTTGTCGTAGAGAAACTCACTCTACCTCCTTTCGAGCCAGCTGCTACTGCAGACTTAAAATTTCTTTCTTGGAAAACAGCTTTCCTTTTAGCAATCACTTCAGCTAGAAGTGTATCTGAATTACAAGCCCTTATGGCAGTGGAGCCTTTCATCATCTTTCATGTGGACAGGGTGTCCCTCAGAACCAATCCATCCTTCATGCCCAAGATGGTATCCAGTGTGGCTCTTAATCAGTCCATTCATTTGCCAACCTTCTTTCCCAATCCACAGAATAAAGGGGAACAGATATTGCATTCCTTAGATGTGCACAGACAGCTTAGATCCTACTTGGACAGAACTAAATCGCAAAGGAAATCTGAAAAACTGCTGGTGGCATTTGCTGCAGGGACAGAGGGGAAGGCTATTTCAAAGCAAACCATTTCTAAATGGATAAGCCATGGCATTAATTTCTGCTATAAGCACCATGGAAAACCTATCCCTCACGGGATCAGACCTCACTCCACCAGGGCTGCATCTACCTCTACAGCCTTTCTCAGAGACGTCTCTACCAAGGACATCCTAGAAGCTGCTACCTGGAGTTCTGTACATACTTTAACCAAGCATTATCATTTGCCAATTTTCTCTAAATCCAGAGCTGGCTTTGCCACTGCAGTCTTGCAGGGACTTATAGCTGGCCCTAATTCTATCTAAATTCCTCCTCCCAACTATAGCTTTAGGAATCTACCCAAATTTAATGACTGCAACAGTGAAACACAAAGAACATAGTACAGTTGTGTACACTTGCAATAAATGTAGATGTTCGAGTGTATTCACTGTTGCAGTCCTGGTTACCCTCCCTCCAGCCCCCTAACTTCTTTTGGCTATACCTCTACTTTCCTTTACTATGCTTAAAAGCCTTTTTGGTGTATTTGCTTTTTTGTTGGAGGTATATCTTTGTGCATTTCTATTTAATTGCTTCCCATTAGGGGGGCACCTGACATCTGGGGCAAGAAAAACTGATGTAATGGTGTCGGCTGCATGTTTTATACCCCTGACGACCTGATGTCATGGAAGAAGGGACAGCAACCGACGCAGGACCCAAAACTTTGTTAATCAGGCCGACTGAGGGCTACCTGCAAGCAGATAACCCATATGTAATGACTGCAACAGTGAATACACTCTTAACATCTACATTTATGCTAAGTGTACACAACTGTACTTTCCACTTCTCATGCAGCTCTCCATTCCATCAAATGTTATGCAGTTGGCGCATCCTCTAGAACTGCTGCCTCAGGTTCATTTATGAGACAGCATATAAAAACAGTCACGCCTACAAGCCTTACTGGATGACATTAAGGCCAAGCTCTTGGATGATGTTCATCGTGCATACAGCTGCAGTCATAACAGATGGGGTTCTCCTGCCATCAGGCGGGTCCTCGGTCAGCCGAATTCCAAAGTCTAGGTTCGGCGTCGGTTGTCGTCGCTTCTTCCCTGATGTCAGTGCGACAGGGGTATAAAGGAACCAGCCGGCGCCATTTTCTTCAGTCTTTCTTGCCGTGCGGTGCCCGAAGCAGAAGCAGTTCGCAAGTGCTGGTCGGCCAGCTCCTGAAATTACAAAAATTTTGAAACCGAAGTCTTCTTGAAAGCTAAGTACCCCGTTGGGGAAACTTTTCTTGCCTCAGAGCGATGTCAGACAAAGTTAATAATTGTATTTCATGTGGGAAGCAAATACCGCATAAGGATTTCCATTCCCTCTGTATACCTTTTTTAGGCCCAGACCACGACTTCTCGGTCTGTCGCTTTTGTGCTACATTCAACAAACGCACCATTAAGCGTCGGGCGGAGTTCGCCCAGCATTATTTTGGAAAAACATTTAACTATATTATGTTGTCGGATACTCCGACTCCAGTTTTGTCTAAAAAACACAAAGATAAGGACCGACACACGAGGTCCGCGGCCTCTACCGACACCACGCCAAAGCAGACTACACGTGGTCCAGTTCTCAGCGAGGCACCTACGCAGCCCCGGACTACCGACGACACTTCATTGGCGGTGTCTCCTGTGCCCGAGGTCGCAGGCTCCTCGGCCCGCACCCCGATTACAGATACCGAAGCCACTCTTGGCGTTGAACCTCAAAATGTGGACAGGTCTACCTCCACTCAAGGTGTCTTCAGACCTTCCTCTTCTTTTTCCATCAAGGCTTTCACTAAGTCTAAAGCAGCCGTGCATTCTAAGAGACAAGCTACACGGGGCCCATCTCCAGGCCCCATGCCTAAAAAACAGATGCTTAAAATGGCTGAGGATTTAATTACTCTTATCTGGGGTTCTCAACCCCCACCGGACAAAAGGCCGAGAGTGGAGGAAGAATCCCCCTCCTCTGATCAGGGCTCCATTATTTCAGAGCACTCTAATGATCAGGAACAGTCTTACTCCCCTTTTGAAGACTCTGATGCAGAGGAGTCCATTCCTTCTGTATCCCCTCCAGAGGATTACTCATTTGGGGAAACTTTGCATACCTTAAGGGAACACTTCGACTGGGAAGGCCAAGATTATTCAGATTCGAAGAAAAGGCTTAGGGAATTTCTCTTGCTACCTCAGCACAGGCCTCTGGCTATACCTCCTGTCTTGGACATCCTAGATGATGTTTACTTGGAGGCCTGCCTTAACCCGGATTCTCTGCCTCCAGCCCCAGTCAAGCCTGACAGGTACTACAGGTTTCCTGACTCACACCAATTTCTATACAAAAGCCATGCTGCTGACCCAGAAACCATCTCACAGGGCCCCAAGGGAATTAAGGCCTCCACTGCTAAAAATCCATTGCCTTCTGAGAGAGATTCCAGATCCTCAGAAAGGTGGGGAAAAAAGGTGTATACCTCGGCTACCTTAACCATGAGGGCCTTAAACTGTCAGTTCCATATGCTAAAATACCAACAGTTTTTCTTATCACAATTTAAAAGTAAAATGTCACAACCTGAACAACCAGGCTTCAAGGAGTTGCAGGATTTGCTGCATAGTGCAGAACAAGTGGGTAAGCATACCTTACAATGTGGTTTTGATGCTCTAGAGGCCTCATGTAGAGCTGCTGTTACAGGATCAGTCATACGTAGACATGCCTGGCTCAAGGAACAAACCTTGCCTGATCATGTCAAAGCTAACTTACTAGATGCGCCTCTACTAAAGGAAGTATTATTTTGTGCTAATGCTGAGGAGGTATTAAGGAAAATGGAGGAAAAGGTTAAATCAATGCAAACTGTGAAAGATTTTCTGCAGGTACAACCCCCACGTTTCAGTAGAAATTGGCCTTTCAAAAATTGGTCCTTTCCAGCCACGGACAGACCCCAAAGAGGTAGATACAGGCACCCGAAGGGCAGAGGACAATCCCAAGGATCGTTTAGAGGCAGACAATGGCAAGCTCCTACACAAAGAGGTGGTGAGGATAACTCGCAATCATTCAGAAAGCAAACACAATGACTTTCTCCTTTGCATGCCAAGCAAGACTCAAATGGCAGCCCCCTTAGGAGGAAAACTGGCATTATTTTCAAAAAATTGGCATATTGTCACAAAAGACAAATGGATCCTGGACATTATAAACAGAGGCTACAGATTCCATTTTCACACCCTTCCAAAAATGAGAGGCATGCCAAACCTGCCACACAATCAAAGGGCAGAGGCACAAAGGCAAATTACAGATCTCATAGACATAAAAGCTATTCAAGAGGTACCTACGCACGAACAAGGTCAAGGTTTTTATTCCAGACTATTCCTGGTACCAAGGAAGGGAAAAGATTGGAGACCTATTTTGGACCTATCCATCCTAAACACATTTCTACTCGTACCAAATTTCAAGATGCTCACTCTACAGCAGCTTCTTCCCATGCTGGGCAAGGAGTCTTGGCTGGTAACATTGGACCTCAAGGAGGCATACCTGCATGTCCCAATCAGACAAAATTTTAGAAGATACCTCATATTTCTTGCAGGTTCAACCCGTTATCAATTCTCTGCATTGCCCTTTGGCTTATCTACTGCGCCCAGAGTATTCACGAAATGCCTGGCGTCAGTAATTGCCTACTGCAGACTTCAAGGGATACAAATATACCCCTATTTGGACGACTGCCTGATGCAAGCGGACAGCAAGCACATTCTTCTGAAACATCTGGCTTATGTAATAATGTTGTTGAACTCTCTGGGATACACAGTCAGCAAAAAGAAATCAAGGCTAATACCCTCTCGGAAGATAATTTTCCTGGGTGCCAACTTGGACACAAACACCCAGATGGCCTACCTCACGCCAGAGAAGCAGGGGCAACTAACTCAATACTTCAGAGCACTAGCAAATTGCACCAGGCTGACTGCAAGGAAAATCCTGCAGGCTCTGGGATTCATGGCATCTTGCATCTTACTAATCCCATGTGCAAAGCTGCATATGAGGAAGCTTCAGTGGTACCTGAGAAACCTATGGTCTCAACACAGCCACAGTTTGGAAACAATAATATCCCTAATTTCATGTCTACAAAAGGAATTTCTGTGGTGGGCTCAAGCATGCCAAACAAACACAGGTCTTCCATTCAGCAAGCCTCAAGCAAATCAAGTCATCACAACAGACGCCTCGGACTACGCCTGGGGGGCACACATGACAGATCGGTGCATTCAGGGCAAATGGTCCCAAAAAGAAAAGCACCTTCACATCAATCAAAAGGAAATGCTAGCAGTAATAAATGCTATTATAGCTTTCAAAGACCTTCTGCAACCAGGTCAACTGTTGATAAGAACGGACAACACCACAGTTATGTAGTACATAAACAAGCAGGGAGGAACACATTCATACCCCCTATGCAGACTGGCCATGTCACTTTGAAACATGGCCATGGACTTACAAATCGAACTACAAACACAGTACTTGCCAGGCAAGGAAAACACGCTGACAGACAACCTAAGCAGAAATATGACAGATCCACACGAATGGAAGTTGCATCCAAAAGTTTTTACAGAAATAATCCAAGCATGGGGAAGGCCAGACATAGATCTCTTTGCCTCCCACAAAAATCACCAATTGACAAAATTCTGCTCAAGGATTTTCCATCCAAAGGCGTGGAGAGTGGACGCTCTCTCTTTCAGTTGGACATCAATGACAGTTTATGCCTTCCCACCTCTTCCTCTGCTGCCCAATGTTCTATTGAAAACCAGAGCAGACAGACCAAAGATGATTCTCATTGCTCCAGACTGGCCAAGACAACACTGGTACCCACTCCTGAGGAGCCTGACGAATTCCCCACCATGGACCCTGCCGCTAATGCCTCTTCTCCTGACTCAGTACAGCTTCAAAACACTTCACAGCCAGCTAAAAACACTCAATCTAGCCGCATGGAAGATTCCTTAGCATCACAACAGACCCTACTCTCCAAGGAGGTGCAGGATGTCATTTTGGAGGCCAGAAGGCCATCAACTAGAAAAGCTTACTCCGCAAAATGGAAACGGTTTTATGTCTGGAATGAGAAAAAGGGCCAGGATCCTGGAAAACTGAATTTACCTCAAATACTACAGTATCTAGCTGAGCTGCTAAGCAGTGGACTTTCATTCTCCTCCATCAAAATCCATGCCTCAGCCATTTCTGCAGAATACAACACTGATCCACCCTTATTCTCTCACCCTCTCTTAAGACAGTTCCTCAGAGGGGCTAAGAATCTAAGACCCCCAAGGAAACAACCAATACCTGCTTGGGATCTCAATTTCATTCTGGAAAAACTGACCTTGCCTCCCTTTGAGCCAGCTGCCTCATCAGATTTGCAATATTTGTCCTGGAAAACAGCTTTCCTTCTGGCTATTACCTCAGCTTGTAGAGTTTCAGAACTACAAGCTCTCATGGCTGTGCAGCCTTTTATCATCTTCCATCAGGACAGAGTTTCCTTACGAACCAACCCGTCCTTTATGCCTAAAGTGGTATCCAGGGTAGCTTTGAATCAGGCCATACACTTTACCTACCTTTTATCCTAATCCTCAAAACAAAGGGGAGAGATTACTACATTCCTTGGACATCCACAGACAACTGCATTATTATTTGGACAGAACAAAGCCTTTCAGAAAATCAGAACAGCTCTTTGTGTCCTATGCTGTTAGGAGCTCAAGGAAAGCCAATTTCCAAACAGACAATCTCAAAATGGATAGCCCACTGCATACGCTTTTGCTATTCTTTTCATGGCAAAACTGTACCTACAGGCATCAGATCTCACTCCACAAGGGCCACAGCTACCTTTGCAGCTTTCCTCAGAGGAGTTCCTACCAAAGATATTTTGGAAGCAGCCACTTGGAGTTCTGTGCATACCTTCTCCAAGCACTACCACCTACCATTATACTCCAAAACTAGAGCAGGCTTTGCCACTGCAGTCTTGCAGGGCATCCTGGCTCCTCCTAGTTCCACCTAGTGCATACCACCCCTTTCTTAGCTTTGTGATTCTACCCATCTGTTATGTCTGCAGCTGTATGCACGATGAACATAGTACAGTTTTGTACCTACCATAAATGTAGATGTTCGAGTGCTAATACAGCTGCAGTCCAGGTTTCCCTCCCTCCTTCCCCTCTTGGGACATGCCTACTGGCTAACATCTCCTCATACAACCTGATTGGGGTATTCATTTATGGTGCATCTGCTTGCAACTACTGTATTTTGATTATATTGCATTGCTTTATTACACAAATTTATGTATTGCCTTCCTTCTGGGGGCACCTGACATCTGGGGCAAGAAAAACTGAAGAAAATGGCGTCGGCTGGTTCCTTTATACCCCTGTCGCACTGACGTCAGGGAAGAAGCGACGACAACCGACGCCGGACCTAGACTTTGGAATTCGGCCGACCGAGGACCCGCCTGACGGCAGGAGAACCCCATCTGTTATGACTGCAGCTGTATTAGCACTCGAACATCTACATTTATGGTAGGTACAAAACTGTACTTTTCTTTAGCTAATCAGAATCTTTTTGGCACTGCTGCTGCAGAATTGTTTAAAATTCTCCAAGACAAAGGTAAAGTAATGCAGGGCCTTAAACAAAATTTTTCTCCTAACCTCAAATTTCAGCAAAACTATGTCCTTCCAAATCTGTCTGTGTGTAGGCAGCCTCGCCAACCTCCTAAGTGCAAAAGGGTTTCCAAGTGTATGCTCCCCGCACAGAACGTAGGGCACAAAAGTGACGTACAGGTACAACTGCCTAGAACTACTTTTGCTGGCAGTTCGAATGCCATTTTTGCCAGTTGGTTTGAATGCCTTGTTACTGTACCGAATATTTAGCAACTCCAGATAAGTGCCCTGTTGGGGTTGTTTTTCCTTTTTTTGGTCTTGTGTTTTATTTTACTACCTTGAGTTTTGTCATCAAGGAAGGGAAAATGTCAGTGTGGGAGGCAGATTTCCCATAAGGGTCGTCATGAACCGTGTGTTTTTTGTTAGGGTGCTTCCCACAACCATATCTCTTGTAGTGTCTGTAAGGCATTTGTGCCTAAGATACTAAGAAACCATTTGTATTCCCTGGCCATTTATCCTGAAAACCAGCAGCTTAAACAGTTGGCCCAAGGTACCATGGCAGAATCCTTTAACCCCAAGACACTCCCAATAGGTAAAAAGAAGGACAAGGAGTCTTTGCCAGATTCTTTAGCTGTCCAGCCTCCACTGGACATCCCTGTAGAAACAGGTAGTAGCCCTGTAGGTTGTTTGGCGTTTGTCTAATTTACTGCCATGATCCTGCCAGAGGCCAGCATGGATCCGTCATTTTGCACATCTTCTGAAGATTTGCAGGCATCTGGTAGGGCATTGATGGGGACCCGCAATTGATTATCTCTAAGGGTCCTAGAGGGATTCAGCAGATATTGGTCATGGAGGATATTTTGGGTTCTCTTCTTGAATCTCGGCAAGGGTTGGAACTGCTGGTATTTAAGGATGATGTCCCTTCTAAGAAAAGACAAAAATGAAGCATGTTTTCGTCTATTCTATGGATCCTCAAAGGGAACAGTAAGGGTTTACTCAGGGCTTGTTTTTTTGCCTTAATGGCCCTAAAGTCTTCTCAAGGGGTTTCATTGCCCATGCCTTCTTGACCTCTACCCCTTCTAATCGGCTTGGGGAGCCAGATTCCTCAGATGAGGATTTAGTGTCTGGTGAGGAGTCTTTGTTCTGTTCTTCACAGTTGCCTCGCCTTTGGCTTATGGTTCTGATGAAGTGGAATGTGTTAGCCCCAAGTCTCCTTTCAAGAAATAGTCCTTTGGAGGCACAGTTGCTAGGATGATGGAATACATTAAGTGGAATTCTTGTCAAGTGTCTGATAGAGAAGATGTTGTGTGTTGCTTCAGGTGGATATTCCTAAACCATTAGCAGTTCCTCCTGTGTTGGCTGCTTTGTTAGATACTTTCTTTGCTGCGTTCAAGTTTCCTGATTCTCAGCCTCCTCCTCCTAAGAAAGATAGGTTCTATAAGGTTCCTGAGTATTGTCTGTTAAATGTCCTGCTGATCCTGCTGTGGTGTCAGTCTCTTCTGACAAGCCTTCTAAACCTTTGCCTTCTGATAAGGATAGTAGGGCAGTGAGAAGATTGGCAAGAAAGTTTACACTGCTTCTACTTTGACCTTTAGGGCTATTAGTTACCAGACCCACATGACCAGGTATGGTCTGGCCTTGATTGCTCAGGGTTGTCAGGTTCTCCTTGCCCCCCCCTGATTCTGATGGCAAATCGTGTGCCTTATATTTTGTAAGTTTTTCTGCTCAAGCATTTCACTACTGTATTAAGTGTAGCTGTGATGCTGCTGATGCCTCTTCTAGGACTGTGGCTCTTCGGCCTGTCATAAAGTGTTTACTCTTGGCTTTGTCTCCAGTGTCTTCCTGAGGACATTGAGGCCAAGTTGTTGGATGCTTCTTTGGATAATACACATATTTTGGGGACTGCTGCTGACATGTTTGTCTCTTCAAGAGAAGGAAAAAGCCTTGCAAGGCCTTAAACATATTGTTGGCTTTTCTGCCCCTAAGCTCCAGAGGAATTATCCTTCTGGGTCTGCTTTTTTGCAGGCAACCCTGCTAGGCCTTTAAGAGCAGGAAGGGAGGGAGGAGAGCCCCCTATGCTAAGGCTTTTCAGATTATTGCTGTCCAGAAGCCACCTTTATCTGATAAGCATGCTGCTCCTGGGTAATTCACCCCCCCCTTTTTTTAGACCAGGTTCCTTTGTCTCTTTGGCTCTCCCTTTGTTTTCCAAATTAGCGTCACATCACTTCAGACTTTTGGGTTCTTTCTGCCATTCATCAGGGTTACTTCATGGTATGGAAATCTTTCCCTACCTACACAGGGATTCCTCAACCACCTGTAGAACAACTTCCTCATTTTCTGCAGGTTCTAGGGTCCCTGTTGAACCAAGGGATCCTTCAACCTGTCCCCACCTGCTCCCAAGTGGGAAGAGGTTTTTATTCCAAGATGTTCCTGGTTCCTCGAAATGAGGGCTGTTTGAGACCTATTTTGGATATTTTCTGGCTCACCATCTTTCTCGAAACCCTTCTGTTTGGATGTTACTCTTCAAACTCTGATTCCTCTTTTATTACCCCAGGTGTTCTTGGATCTGAAAGACGCTTACCTTCATATCCCTATTCACCCTGACTTCAGGAAGTGTTTACATTTCTCTGTGTCTTCCTGTCTTTCAGTTATCTGTTTTGTCCTTTGGCCTTTCTACTACCCCAAGGGTATTCACATAAAGTCTAGTTCCTCTGATTGCCTTATGCAGGCTGCAAGGCGATCAGATTTTTCCTCATCTAGATGACCTGTTGCTTCAGGCGTCTTCTCCCAGTCGATTGTTACAGGATCTGCATTTCACCGTCTCTCTTCTTCAATGTCTGGGGTTTACTATCAACTTCCAAAAGTTTGTCCTGACTCCCTCTCAAAATTGTGTATATGGGATGCAGGATTCAGACGGTGCCAGTGTTGGCCTCTCTTCCACCTCTGAAGGTATTGATCAGTGACCCCCTTCTTTCAGTCTCTTCTTCCTTTGACTACCATGCCAGCCAGAGAGTTTCTTCAGGCCCTGAGATTCATGGCCTCTTCTTTTCCAGTGCTTCCCCTTGCCGGACTACATATGCAGAAGCTTTAATGATACCTCAAGTGAGTTCAGCTAAACCGTTGTCACTCTCTGAATTTCAGTGTGCCTCCTCTTCTCTGTCTCAAGAAGGAATTTGAGTGGTGGATTCAACAGTTCGCTCTCAACCCAGGCCAACCATTTCAACCTCCAGTCCCTTCTCAAGAGCTGTTCACCGATGCCTCAAACATGGGGTGAGTAGCTTCTTTTGGTCAGCTAAAGGTTCAGGGTCTTTGGCCTTCCCATCAGTAGGTCAGACCATATCAGCATCAAATATTGACTGGGGTACTTGTATCTAATCCTTTGAAATATCATAACCCTGAAACCCTACCAAACACCCTGAGCGATCACTCTCCTTTAAAAGTGCTTAGGTTCACTCCCCACTTCTAAAAACCTCCTAAATTTATCACTTGTCGTAAAATGTGTAACTTCCATCCAGAAACCTTTAATCTTTAATGCCCTCCTCTCTAAAGTAAACAGGAAATTTATTACCCAACTCCCACTAGAAGAAGCAGTCCTAGCTTTCAACTCCACCTTCCTTAGCGTCTTAGACTCACTTGCTCTCCCTCGCAGAGTCCGAATTAAGTCCACCATATCTCTGTGGCTTTCAAAAGCCACTCGTACTCTTATGATAACTAGAGACAAATTATGGAAAAAATCGTCACAGACTAAACTCTCTGCAGATTTACAAAAATATAAAGAACTCAGAAATCTGACAAAAACGCAGATAAACAAACATAAAATGAACTTCTATAACAAACCTCCCACAGCCTTAAAATCTAATCCTAAAAAATTCTGGAACTCTATTAAACAAATATTACATCCCGGTAATCTTAGCTCCCCCAATCCATGCCCAGACAAGACATCTGAAGAAACTGCCACTATCTTCAATACCTATTTTATCGATTCAATATCTAAGCTACTGAACCCTAACCCAAACTCCTCTACTACTAACATCTCCAACTTTTCTGAACCTACTCCTAATACTATCTCCTCTAATACCTTCTCCCTCAAACCTGTACCTACTAGCTACATCAAAACTCTACTCTCTAAATTAAAACCATGCTCAGCATTAGCTGACAATATTCCTTCCACTTTTCTTCTACTAGCAGCTGACTCTTTTGCTCTCCTTGTATCTATCCTAATTAATCTCTCTATCTCCGAATCTAAAGTCCCTTCCGTCCGGAAACAATGCTACACTCTACCTATACACAAAGGGGAGGTAACTCCTCTGATATCTCCAACTTTAGACCTATCGCTATCCTCTCCCCCTCTCTAAAGTACTAGAAAAATGTATTCATAAACGATATGCAGTATCTAATACAGGAAAATCTACATACACCCACTCAACACGGCTTCAGACCTAAACATAGCACCACTACATCTCTATTATCCTTCCTCAACACTGTCTCTATAGCCATGGATGACCATAAACTTATTTCTTGCCTATTCTTGAACCTCTAAAAAGCTTTCGACACTGTCTCTCACACTCTTCTGCTGCACAAACTGCATAACCTCAACATCTCCTCTGATACTGTTGGATGGTTCTCCAGCTTACCTCACTGATAGATCTCAGTCAGTGAGATGGCACTCTGCACTCTCCCCGTAAAAATGGGTGCACCTCAAGGGTCTATCCTAGGGCCTTTACTTTTTAATATCTTTACTACTACTTCTTTCGGCTTTCCCCGGTTAGGGGTCACCACAGCGGATCACCTGTCCGCTTATGATTGGCAGTGTCGAGTTGCCAACCTTCCACAGAAGACGCACACATGCACACACTCACACCAAGGGCCAATTTAGAGTGTCCAATCCACCTATAGCATGTCTTTGGGATGTGGGAGGAAACCGGAGCACCCGGAGGAAACCCACATTACCACAGGGAGGACATGCGGACTCTGCACATAAGGCACCACAGCCAAGGATCGAACCGGAGAGCCTCTTGCTGTGAGGCGGCAATGCTAACTGATGCACCACCGCGGCCGCCCTTTTTAATATCTTTACTAATCAGCTTTATGCCTCCTGTCCTCAGTCATCTTTAGTGCAATATGCAGATGACTGTGCAGTCATCACCACAGCCAACTTTCCCTCTAAGCTCTTCTCAGCTACTCGGGCATCTTTTAACTTAGTTGAATCATGGCTGTCACCATCTCATCCTTAACCCTAAAAAAAAAAGCTGTTACTCTTCCTACCTAAAAAGTTCAACAATATTAAACCCTCCTTCTCCGTACAGTCCCTTAATAACAGATCCATTCAGGTAGAATCCCGTACTATGCACTTAGGTGTTAACCATTGACAATCAGCTTAAATTTGATGGCTTGCATGTTAATAACTGTATCAAAAAGACTCATTCAAAACTAGGGCTCCTTTACTGTAACAAGAAATTCCTTACCTCTGAAGCCAGGATTGCTCTCTCTCTCTCTCTTAACTACCTTCCTACCCAGTCTAATGTACAATTCTCATATTCTCAAAAATCTTAACTCAGCACTCCTGACCAAACTCAAATCTACCTACAACAAGGTAGCTAGAGTTGCTGCCCAACAAACCTACAAATCCCATCACTCTCTCTCTCTAAAACACCTAAACTGGCTTGAATTACCCCACCAGCTTCTTCTCTCTTAGCTCCAGATCATCCATTCCATCTTATACCAGCCTTCCTACTGCCCAGCATTATCCCCTCTCATCTCCCATTATTCTCCTTCGAGACCTCTCCGAAGCTCTAACCAAGACCTACTACAAATTTACAAGCCTAAGTCTAAATTTGGACGCAAAATGTACAGCTATCACCTCACTATTGCCTGGAATAGGCTCCCACTAGAAATCAGGATCCTTACACATCCTAAACAATTTAAGACAGCCACCAAAGAGCACTTTAAAAGTCACTGGTCCTGCCACTGTACTCCCTCCTTAAACATCCCCTACTTTTCTCATACCTTAATCTACTTTCTGCCCTTAACTCACTCTTCTCACTAGCTCTCTCTAATCTTCCTTGACTACTCTTTTTACTCTCTTCTAAAATCTATTAAGCAAATGATGCCCCTGTATTAACCCAGACTAACTTCCTCCTTTTATTACTAGCTACTGCTTACACACTACCTGTCTCTACTATATCCAGTTTCCTGAATAACAAAGAGAAGTTTATTCTTGTAGATACTACCTTTGTTTGTAGTGATTTCTTTCTTATTATTTGTTATATGTATGTCAGTGGTTTATGATTTACTTGTGGAATTACCTGTTATTATTTGCTAAATTGTATTTACCTGCAAATTTTTTGAATTGTGATCTTGGAGCTTATCTCCCCGGGCCTCTACTGAAAATGGACATGTATCCAGTTAGACTAGCCCGGTCAACAAATGTAAAATCCATAAATAAGTAAGTTACCTCAGTGAAACATTCTGCTGTAATTGCCTTGCCTTCATGCAATTACATCATGATAAAACTGGGTTTTTGTAACCACTTACCCCAAAAACTATACTCATCTTAATGACACATTTCTTTTTATACATCTTGAAATAGTTATGATATATGGTGCTGCGGTAGCGTTGTTGCCTCACAGTTAGACGTTGCCCGTTCGATTCTCAGTTAGAGCGTCTTCTGTGTGGCGGCATGTGTGAATGGGCGTTCCTTCGTTGAAGGATGTGCGTTAGGCCCGGCAAGCCAGCACTTCAAAATCTACTGCCAATCATTAGCGGACCGGAGTTCCGCTGTGGCGACCCCTAACCGGGAAAAGCCGAAAGAAACAAACAATACTCTTGATTATTGACACTGTATAACATTGTATTTCTACTTAATGCCTTGTAATAATCCTGTAACATTGCTGTTTAATGCTAATTTATAATGAAAATTGTATAATATGTTGGAGCATGTTCTTCGTGTTTCATTGTTATCTCGGTCAACAAATGTAAAATAAATAAATAGATGAGAGTTCTGATTCTGGCCTTTCAGGCTTTTCAGCCCATGTTCTCTTCAGGCCCCTTGAAGGTGGTGTACACAGACAACATATAGTGATGTGGTGTTTCAACAAGCAGGGGGGCACAAAATCTTACCTCCTCTGCAGGGTGGCACTTCAGGCTTGGGAAGCGGCTCTTAGTTAGCAGTCAACTCTTTAGACAGTATACATTCTTTCAAAGCACAGTCTAGTGGCAGACTCTGTGAGGAGGTCCAAAACATAGGCTAACGAATGGATGCTTGACAGAGACATGTTTCCTGACATTGTCCATCGTGGGGTATTCCTCCAGTAGATCTTTTTGCCTCCCCCCTGAATGAGCAGCTTTTTCTCTTCTCTTCCAGAGTGTCATGCCATTTGGCGTGGAAGACAGATGCCCTTTCCTTTCCTCGGAAAAGGATGTTTCTTTATGCTTTCCCTCCTCTTCCTCTACTTCCAAGAGTCTTGCAGAAGATTCAGCTGAACTTCCCAAAATTCTTCCTGGTGACTCCCTTTTGGCTGAGACAGCACTGGTTCCTTCTAAATGTGTCTGACCAGGGGCAGTCATCACAAGTTACCTCACCAGTTGGATCTCCTCTCACAGGACAAGGGACCTCTCGTCAATCCCCACTTGTCCACTCTGCAACTTACATTGTGGGTGATAAGGTTTTGAAACCTTTTAAGTACCTCTTTTCTGAGGATGTGATCAGGGTTTAACAGGAGACGAGGAAGCCCTCAACCAGAAAATCGTATATGCCCAAAGGGAAAAGATTTTCTGTCTGGTTTCATGCTCGTAACCAGAACCCTTATTTCAATGGGGGGGGGGTCCCTCTCACCCTCCCTCATTTGTGTGAGTTGCTCCAGTCTGGGATGATCTACTCTGCTCAAGTCCCATTTTGTCAGCCTTTTCTGCTCGTCTCCCCTTGAATCCTCCTTGGACTTATCGTTTTGAGGTCAAACAATTTCTTAAAGGTGTCCTGCATATTAGACCTCCAAGAAAACCTATTCCTCCTCCTTCAGACCTTAAGTTTGTTTTGGAAAAATTGACTCTGACTCCTTTTGAGCCTGCTTCTTTGCAATATTGTGCCTGGAAGACTGTTTTGTTGCTTGCTGTCACTTCTGCTCGGAGGGTTTTTGAGCTCCAGGCCCTTATGGTCATTCCTCCTTTTTTTTTTTTTTTCCTAGGAACAAAGTGTCTTGTTCCTTCGTACTAATTCTCCTTTTATGCTCAAGGTAGTAAGTGAGGTGTCCTTGAAAAAGTCAGTAAATCTCCTTTCCATTTTCCCTTCTCAGTGTACTAGTGAGAGGGTCCTGCATACCTTGGATTTGCACAGACAGCTTGGGTACTGTTTGGATAAAACTAGGACTGTTTGTAGTTCTGATCAACTTTTTGTTTCCTTTCATCCCAGTTCTTTGGGTTTGACTATGTCTAAGAAAACTATCTCCTCCTGGATATCTAAGGCCATTTCCTTTTGTTATCCTTTTCATGGCAAGTCTCTGTTTATGTATATTACAACTCTTCCCACTAGGGCTGTTGCTTCTTCTGGTGCCTTCTTCAAGGGGTTGGACACCAATTACATCCTTGAAGCTGCTACTTGGTCTTCAGTGCATACCTTTACTAAGCATTAGAAGTTGGATGTGGTTTCTAAGGCCAGAGCAGGTTTTGCTGAAACCATTTTATGTGAGTTTGCTGATGGCTCTTCTCAGCCTTCCATCTCCTATTCTGGTTCTTGAGCTTTTTTACTCTCCCTTCTATGAAAAGTACTTCAACAGTGATATAGAAGGACATAGGAGAACAGTTGTGCAAAATTTTACCATAACAGTAGATGTCCTTCTCTTCACTGTTGTAGTATTCACACCCTGTCTCCAACGCCCTCCTGTTTGTTCTACATTTTTTCCTTATGGATGTGCATGGACGTCTTTGTCCAGTGCTGACTGTTCTCTTCTGGGGCAATTCAGTTCTAGGTATTTGCATCCGTAAGTCCCTTGTATGCCTTATGTTCTTTTTGGGGAGCATAAATGTGATGTATGACGCATACAAGATCTTTTTTATGCTTTTTCATACCTGCAAGAGTGTCTGTCTGCCCTGGGTGGGACATCCTTCTATGAAGACTACTGCAACAGTGAAAATGACATCTACTGTTATGGCAAGATATTTTACACCACTGTACTATCCGTTGGATCAAGGGACTGTTTAATTTGTTCCAGTATCCAAACAAGGAAGAGGGTTCTATTTGATATTCCTAGTTCCCAGAAAAGAAGGGTCATGGAGACCTATCCTAGACCATTCTTATCTCAACACCTTTCTAAAGGTTCCCTCCACACTCTCTTCCTTGTCCTGCTTCTCAGGCATTTCTCGTCTCTCTCTAGACCTGAAGGACGCCAGCCTTCATATTCCCATCCATCTTTTCTTCAGTAGGTTTTTGTTTCTTCCTCTTATTTTCAGCTCTCTGCTTTGCCCTTTTGCCTTTCTACATCCCCAAGTTTATTCACCAAATGTCTAGTGCATGTGGAAACCTTCTGCACACTTTGCGGAGTCCAAATATTCCCATATATGGATGACCTGCCCCTGTAGGTGCCCTCCTAACCCCAACTGCTTCAGGACCTATACTTTCACCATGCTCCTTCTGTGCAGTCTGGAGTTTGCCATCAGTCTCAAGAAAACAGTTCTGACTCCTTTCCAAGACCATATTTTTTTCTGGGCTGCAGAATTCAGACTGTTCCAATGTTGGCCTGTTTTTCATCTCCTACAGTGCTGTCTTTAACATCCTACTTCCACTCTCTGCTCTCCATTTTGGCTATTCCTGACAGATAATTTGTCAAAACCTTAGGGTTTGTGGCATCTACCATTCCCATCATCAATTTTGCCCATTTTCCTATGAGAAAACTTCAGTGGTACCTCAAGACTCTTTTTTTTCTAACACTACCTCTTTCTGGAATTTCCAGTTCCACTATTGCCCTGTCTTAAACTCAAGTTCATTGGTGGATTCAGCAGACCTCCCTCAACACAGGCCTTCCTTTTGAGACTCCTACTCAGGAGCTTTTCACAGATGCTTCATATCAGGGATGGGTAGCCTCCTTCAACAATCTGAGGGTTCTCAGGGTCTTTTGTCCCTCCATCAGCTGTCAGACTAAGTCAGAGAGATGAGAGCACTCATTCTTGCTCTACAGGCCTCCATTTCCTTTGGGCTCCAGGCCCTGTAAAAGTTTTTACAGACCATACTACAGTCATGTGGTACATCAACAAACAGGGGAGCACAAAGTATTATCTTCCCTGCAGACTGGCTGTTCTGGCCTGGGATCCTGCTCTTTGCCATCAGACTACATCACTTCAGAGCACAACCTTGTGCTAGACTTTGTGTGCAGGTCCAAGACGCAACCTCATGAATGGGTGCTTCACAGGAAGGTGTTTTTGCACGTTGTACTTCAGTGGGTATTCCTCAAGTGAATCTTTTTGCCTCCCCTGTGAATAGACAACTTCCTTAATTCTTTTCCAGATCCCCAAGTCCTCTGACTTGGAAGGTGGGCTGCATGTCATTTTCTTGGAGGGAATGTTCCTGTATATACCTATCCCTCCTCTTTCTCTACTCCCCAGGGCCCTGCATAAGATCATGAAGGACTCTCCCAGAATCTTGCTGGTGACTCCCTTTTGGCCCATGCAGCATTGGTTCCCCATTCTCTTTCACCTGGCCAGGGGCAATCATCACAAATTACCTCACTGGATGCATCTCCTCACACAAGGCAAGGGATCCTCTCAGTCACCCTCAGTTGTTCACACTTCAGTTGACACTGGGTGATAAGAGTTTTGATTCCCTTTTGGCACCACTTTTCTGAGGACATGCTTAGGGTTCTGCATGAGGTCAGGAAAACCACTACCAGAAAGTCCTATTAGAGTAAATTGAAGAGATTTTCTCTGTTTGGTGTCAAAAGCATGACTTGGATCCCTTTACAGTGTGTGTGTGTGTGTGTGTGTGTGTGTGTGTGTGTGTGTGTGTGTGTGTGTGTGTGTGTGTGTGTGTGTGGGGGGGGGGCTTGAATCATTATTATTGATGTGAATCGTTGAATACTGGCTGGCATAACATATTCTTCTGTTAAAGCTCACCTGTCAGCAGTCTCTGCTTGTCTGCCCCTGAACCTGCCGTGGGCTTCTCGTTTGAGGTCAAACAATTCCTTAAAGGCATCCTTCATAACAGGCTCCCAAGAAGCCCTATTCCTTCCTCTTGTGACCTCACATTTGTCATTGAGAAAATAATTCAGGCTCCCTCCAAGGCCACTATTTCTTTCTGTTTGCAACATTGCACCTGGAAGACTGTTTTGTTGGTGGCTCCTACCTCAGCCAAGAGAGTTTCTGAACTTTAGGCTCTGATGGCAGGTCCTCCCTTTCTGATTTCTCAGAGTGACTGGGTGTTTCTGTGTACTAATCCCTTTCTTATACCAAAGATGTTTAGTGATTTGTCACTCAGTCCGTCTATCCAGCTTCATTACTTCCTTTCCTTCTCCACACACTCCTAGTGAGAAGGATGTACATAGACAGCTCAGATATTATTTGGATAAGACAAAGGCTATATTGGTAAGCAGCTTTCAGCTTGAGCTCATGTTACGAGAGCAGTAGCCTCTTCTGGAGCTTTCTTCAAGGGTCTGGATATTGGATCCATTCCAGAAGCTGCTACTTGGTCCTGTCTACACTTCTATTGAACACTAAGTTGGATGACATTTCCAGAGCCAGGACAGGGTTTGCCAGGGCTATCCTTCATGTGTTTGTGGAGGGTTCCTCTGTGCCTTCCTCCTCCCATCCTTTACAGTAGCTTTGGTAATCTCCCATATAAAGTGAATACTGCAGTAGTGAGGAAGGACATAGTACAGTAGTGTAAGATCTTAGCATAACAGTAGATGTAACAGTTAACTTTTCACTGTTGCAATATTCAGTCCATCCCTTCTGCACCTCCTTTTTTGTCTTCTTTCTGCTGGAGCACTCTACTCGCTGTGAGGGATATTTTCCTTTCTTTCCCTCTTTTCTCTCTCTCTCTCCGTCTACATTCTTCCTGGATTTACTTGCTGTTATTTTTCCTAAGGTTGCTGTAGTTCTCCTGGGGCACTTCGGTTCTGAGGTGTGTGTGTGTGTGTGTGTGTGTGTGTGTGTGTGTGTGTGTATACACATCTGTTTATGCCCTACAATTGCCTGAGGAGCATACATCTGATGTAAAACACTGAGGGGATGGAAAGTCCCTGGTATACCGGCAGGATGGTGTACTATCTTCAGCAGGAGATCCCATGTGTAATGAGTACTGCAACAGTAAAAAGTAGGATTTGAGAGCATAATTATAGTATAAATGACAAAAGATTCAACTAATGCCCTTAGTAAACGTACACATCAAAGCACCAGTTTCAAAAAGTTTATATTTTCATATTGCAGCAAGTTCCTTATCCAGTATGAGGTGGAAACTGGGAAAATATGATTGAATACAAGGAGCTGTTGTGGCAATTGAGATTAAATTCTGGCGTATCTCCAGGTTTAAATCAAGACATTTCTATCAATTGTGATATAAAAATGAGGACTGCCAAAACTATAAGGACACTTTTTTGTTTGATACCTCTTTTTATTTGTTTTATATATTTTATTTGGTATGCACCTTGAAGTGTTTAGTCACTTGACTTAGATCACATGGTTTATATTGGTGTTTAAAGGTTTGTACAACACTTTGTATTTATATTCTGAAGAAGTCTCTAATAAAAGTGAAATTAAAGCACTCCGTTTCTCTAGAAGACATTTGGTCAGCATTCTTTTTGTTTATGGTTCTTAGTTTTTTATTGTTTTGACCATTTACTGCTCCTGGGTTTGCTCTTGAGTCAGTTGACACTTAAACAACATATAGAGTTCATTGGATGCTACCTGGATACAGTCAGTCAAATAGCCAAACTCCTAGAGACCAGTACTTCATCACTGCTTGTGGCTGTTCAGGTTCTCAAACATCCCTTGCCTCCCGAAAGACTCCTCCTCCAACTGGTAGGGCAGGTGGCTTTGTCGATTACGTTAGTTCCTCTAGAAAGATACCACGTGAGAGTTAGTTAGTGGATCCTGTCAGTACAGTGCTCTCAACTATCACATCCTCTTTATGCTCAAATTTGTCTAAAGCCAATTTTCAGATCTCACATCAGGTGTCTGTCGACCTCTGTGATTCTGGAAGGTTGACAGTTCTTCCCATCTCCTCCAATGGCTAAAATAACCATGGATGCTTCTCTCCTGGGGTGGGAAGGCATTTCAAAGAAGACTGTCCAAGGTTCTTGGTCACACACAGAGGTCAGTCATCACACCAGTGTCTTTGAGGTGAGAGTGATCCTCCTAGCTTTGCGGGCTTTTCTGGACTTTCTTCCCGAAGGTGTGTTTTCCATCCAGATTGACAACATGGCAGTAGTCTGGTACTTTAGCAAGCAAGGGGGAACCTGCTCATACCCACTATGCCAGAAGACTACGAGAGTGCAGCAATGGGTGATGTCTTTCTATCGCTTTTCATATTAACACATATACAGGGACTTCCAATGTTCTAGCAGGCAAGTTGAGCAGGTCTGTTCTTCCTCGAGTGGTCCCTAAGTCAACAAGTGGTAAAGCAAATCTTTAGTCACTGGGACCAACTTTGCTGCAGTCTTCTTGCTTTGTATGTAAGCAAGTGCAGCAGTTACTTCGCCCTAATCCCTACACAGGATCAGTCACCAAGGGAAACTGTAATCCACAGTTGGCCTCTGAGTTTGCTTTATTCTTTCCTTCGTACTCCTGATGATAATATTCATTCAGAAAGCCAGAAGGTGCAAGGCTAATGCAATCCTCATTGCTCCATTTTTAGTCTTGGCAAGTGTGGTTCCCTTCCTCTGGTCTCATCTAGTGCATCCTTCCTGGACATTGGATTGCCATCCAGATTTCCTGACTCACCCATCTGGGCAACCTCTCCCAGACCTTGACGTTAACTGCATGGTTCCTCCAGTTCTAATGCTAGGCAGAGATGCTGGGCTATCCATTTCAGTGGTTCGTATTTCATCAGCTTCACAGAAACTAATACCAGGAAAGTTTACCTGTGCAAGTCGAAAAGGTTTTTTAATTTTGTCGGATTCTGAAGGATTAGATCCCTTTTCACTGCATCTTCCCTCTTTCCTGGACTTTTCAGGTCTTTTCCGAAAAGGTTCCAGTTTTTCAACAATCAAGATTCAATTAGCGGCCATTTCCAATTTTCATTTCAGACACAAACTCTCATAGCTTCACTGAAGATTGCAAAGGCTTTTCTAAAAAGAGCCTTTTTATTGAGGCATTTTGTGAGTGATCCAGTTCCTCCATGGGACATAACTATGATGCTGTCCATCCTTAATGAACTAGCTGTGGCAACTGATTTGAAAGTCCTTTCTTGGAAAAACATTTTTCTGGTGACAGTTACTTTTGAATTTCAAGGACTTTCTTGTAAACTCCCTTATTGAGGCTTCCACAAGGACAGTGTGTCTTTGAGAACAAATCCCACTTTCATCTCGAAGGTGGTATCTGAAGTGAACCTTACAAAGAACATCAATCTACAAGTATTCTTTCAAAAATGTTCTAATAAAGGACTGCATACTTTACATGTACTAGATGTTCATAGGCAGCTCAGATTTTGACTGCATACTTTACATGTACTAGATGTTCACAGTCAACTCAGATTTTATCTGCACAGGACTAAAGACAGTAGAATATCTGATCGGTTGTTTGTTGCTTTCTTTAAAGCAAAACAGGGCCTAAGTGTTTCTAAAGTCATACTATCTAGTTGGCTTTCTGTTTGTATAGTAAAAAGTTGTGAGACATTTTACTTAAGAAACCAAAAGCTCATTTGACAAGGTCTGTAGCTACTGCTACTGCTTTTGCGTGCAGAGTTCCTATTGACAAAATTTGCTCTGCAGTGACTAGGTCTTTGGTAGCTTATGAATCTGTCCCACTGGTAGAATCAGACAAAAAAGACAACATTGGATAAGAAAGTTATGTACTTACCATAATTGATAGATCTGTGTTGTCTTGTTTTCATCTAGTTCAACATCCCTTCCAAATTTGCCATCTGGTAGTCCTCTTTGAATGGATGGACCACACCACAGGTCTTTCTCATTCTATAGCCTCAGATGTCTGTACCTCCTTTTGCTTCAGTTCTTTGTCCAGATGGACAACTGTTCCTGTTCATCAGAATAGTGAAAAAAAATTATATTGATGAGTAGGTAAACTCAATATGAAGTATTTTGGAGGAAGATGAGGAATTATGGGTAGGGAGGAGTCAGAGTCCTGGATCCACAGCTTCTGAGAGGTGCCAAGGTCAGTCTCGAACAGATAACCCAAAGATTGTACAAGATGAAAACCAGACAAACACGAATTTGTCATTATGGTTAAGTTCATAACTTTCAATGTTATGTAGTCCTATCTTGCAGTAATTCTTGCTGGATGTGTTCGGGGCTGATTCTCTGCTCTGACTCTGCCAATACTAAAGTTCGACAGCTTTTACTGGCTCGAGGCTAACCCCTATCCCATGGTGCATCAAGGCAATTCTCCAGATCTCGTTTGCCGCAAAAGCTTCGAGGTTGTCCCCTTACTGGCTCGTTGGCTAATTTGTATATTTTTCAATAATATTTGATATTTTTTGTCTAATTTCTACTATTATTCTATATTTCCTGTGTGATTGTTGAGAGTGTTTGCTCCCCTGTCCCCCTTTCTTGAGGATTGTACGGCCATTTTAGTTAGAGGGTCATTGTTGCCTGTTTAAATCAGAGGGCCTTCCTTTGAGTGCGAGTACTTCTTTCCTATACATAAAAAAATATATATAATTTTTCTTCTTTTGTTAGTGGTACTTTACCTTGTTGTTGGATTGTATTGTTATCTTTATTACCAGGAAAATGTCCAAAGATAAAGACAGAGATCACAAAGAGCACCACCCTTCTGGTTTTAAGAAATGTGACAAGTGTTCTCAAAAAATGTCTTTAACTGACAGTCACACCAGCTGTGTGTACTGTCTTGGAGAGGCTCATTTACAAGAACCCTGTACTTTCTGTCATGCCTTTAGTACTAGGGTTCTTAATGAAAGAAAAAGAAAACTGATAGACAGGGGTCTTATGACTAGTTCCTTTCAGGAACAGCTGGAACTTGGTCAGACAGTTCCCAAAACTCTGAAAAGAAAATCTCCATCGGTTCCAGCTTCGGAACCATCAAAGAAGTCTAAAGTGACGGAGCCAGGGAGTTCTGGCTCCGATTCCGTTTCTGTCTCGGTGCCGTGTGTTTCTTTGGTGCCGAGACAACCTTCTATATCGAGACACTCGCTGGTTTTGGATCCCATTTCACCAACCTTGAGATCTCCTATTTTGGAAAGGCGGAGATCTCCTTCCGTCTCCACCCTTTCCTCCAGGACTCTTTCTGATGAGGATATCGAGTGGGTGGTGAAGAGGCTGCTCTGTGACCCGGCTCTGGCTAAAATGTTAGCTCTTCCAGACCGAAAAGCTTCAGAGCCGTCCCATCTTCTGGCTACTGCTCCTCCTCCGACTGCTTCGCTCTCGGAGTCTAACACTGTGGGTCCTTCTGTGCTGGATCCCTCGGTTTTGAGAATTCTTCCTGCTTCCTTGGAACCGATAACTCTATCCTCATCGGCTCAGTCTGGAGCCGAGGGGTTTGGGAGCCGTGCTCGGGTTGACTCAGAGAGAAATAGTCACCTCGGATTTTCTTCGGATCCGATCCTTCCTCTCGGTGCGTTGGCTCGACTGAGCTTGGTTCCCACATTTACTTCGGAACCCATTCCTCCTGCTCGGAGCTGACTTTCCATTTCCTCGGAGAGGTGGTCTTCTTTGGAGCGGGGTGGTAAAGCCTTCGAAGCAATAGAGAAAGCTTTGTTCAGTGCCAAAGCCCTGCCTTTGGACCCAGTGTCCCTCCAGCAGCCAGTAGCAACCTCTTCTCCCCTGCCTGCCCCTCAGTGTAGGGAACCAGAGACTCAAGGAGCCCCATTGGAGGTGTCCCCTCTTCCGAGACCTCCCCAGATTATCCCACTGGAGAGGTCCCTTGGAAGAGACTTTGTAAGAGGAAGCCCATTGACTCACCTGTCTGTCACGTCAGACACCGATTTGGATAAGTCAGAAGGGTCCCCAAGATCCCCGTCCCAGGATGTCTGTTTTGCAGACATCCTTGAAATCCTTAGAGGGGTGATTGGAAGACCTCTAACCCTACTGAAGATGAATCGGTGTACCTTGAGGCCTTTGGTTCCCGACCTTCTACCTCCTGGGTGACACTGCCATATGACCAGCTTTTGGGGATCATATCCCGGAAAGCTTGGACCTCCCTGGACACAGTGGAGCCTGTCCAGAGGAGGCCAAACAAATTTATGACCGCTCCAGAAGACAAATATTTTCTTTCTAGGGAAGTTCCTGTGGATGCTATGGTGGTAGCAGCGGCCACGAAAAAGGAGCTGTCAGAGACATCTTCAAATATCCATCCTCCTAATAAAGAATCTAGGACGATGGATAAGTGTGGAAAGCATACCTTTTCTTCAGCGGCATTTACCTTACGATCACTGAATTACCTGTCCCATTTTACTAGATTTCAAAGGAATCTCCTGAAGGTGTTGAGGGATGCCCTTCAGGGTTTATTAGCTTCGGGATCCACGGACAAGGTATCTGCGCAGCTCTCCACCCTTACATCTATCGCTAACTCCTCCATGAAGCTGATTTCCTATGCAGCTGATGGAGCGAGCAGGGCAGCAGCAGCAGGAATTTCTCTTGGGAGACATTCCTGGATGTGTCTATGCAACTTTACAGAATCCTTTAAGTCTTCCTTTACCAATGTCTCCTTTGATGGTTCAACTCTTTTTGGACCTCAGGTAAAAGAGACTTTGACCAGGTGCGAGCAGGAAGGGAAAACCTTATCTGCTGTCTGAGTTCGTTTCTCCATTCCTTCTAGACCCTATCCCAAGGGTCAAACAGTAGGGAAAATGTGGTTCCATAAATCCCAAAAAGGTTTCCCTCAGGCACAAGGTCAACCCTTCCCTAGAGGCAGAGGGGGAGGATATAATGGAAGATGCTGTGCTTGTGGCAGAGGGGCTCCGCAACATCAGGAAGATAGAGATGCTTTCTCTAATCGTCCCTTCCATCGCCCCTGAGGGGTTGTGCCCGACTGTTCGTCTGTGGAGGCAGTCGGGGGTCGTCTCTCACTGTACCAAAGCGCCTGGCTACAAATTTCCCAAGATCATTGGGGATAAAATATAATTTTCAGAGGTTACCTTATTCTCTTTGTTTCCAATCCCCCAGTAAATCGGTCTTTACCAGATGTGCCACCCATTCAATTAGACCGTGGAACATCAGAAGTCATCTCATTGCTTCAAAAAAGGGTCATCCAAGAAGTCCCCACAGAACAAATAGGATCTGGAACTTACTCACGATTCTTTTTAGTTCCAAAAAAAGACCGAGGACTGGAGATTAATTCTAGATCTCAGCAAACTCAACAAGTCTGTAAAGAAATCGAAGTTCCGTATGATCACTCTGCAGTCACTTTTTCCCTTTATCTGGAAAGACAGTTGGATGTGCTCCATAGATCTTCAGGACACGTACTACCATATCAAAATGGACAAGTTCTCCAGAAGACATCTACGCTTCCAGCTGGGAGCCAGTCATTTTCAATTTCGAACATTGCCCTTTGGCCTCAAGCCCCCAGAGTGTTCACCAAATGCATGGCAGTGGTAACGACTCACCTGAGACATCAAGGATTCCAGGTGTTTCCTTAACTGGATGACTGGCTCCTCACTGCTACCACCAAGCACCAACTAATCCAAACTAGGGACGAGACTCTATCCTTGTGCGCAGATTAGGGATTACAATAAATCTAAAAAAAATCCACTTTATCTCCATTGCAGCCCATTGTCATCTTAGGCTCAGACATAGACTCAACCACCATGACAGCAAAACTGACACCCGAAAGGATAGAATCGTTGCACAGCCAAGTCAGATTCTTGCTGAAAAAAGACGTACAGGCCAGGATAGTCCTTCAGGTTCTAGGGACTATGGCTTCCACCATTCTCTTAGCTCCCCTAGCCCGAATGCACATGAGAGTACTTCAGTGGCTACTATTTTCCCAGTGGTCAATGCAGGATCTCCCCTTGTCTCACCAAATACTCATCACAAACTCCTGCAAGAAGGGTCTAACATTGTGGTTATATATGGATCTGCTTTATCTAGGTAGTCCACTTACTCCCCCTCAACAAAATGCAGATGTCCTTCAAGAATGCAACTGCAGTCATAACATATGGGTTGTCCTGCCTCAGGCAGCCCTCGGTCAGCCGAATTCCAAAGTCTGGGTCCGGCGTCGGCTGGTGTCGCCTCCTCTCCGACGTCACAACGGCTGGAGTATAAAGGCATCGGCCGACGCCATCTTCTCCAGTCTTTCTTGCCGCGCGGTGCCCGAAGCAGAAGCAGTTCGCAAGTGCCGGTCGGTCAGCTCCTGTGTTTTCATTACCGAAGTCATCTAAAAGCTAAGTACCCCGTTGGGGAACATTTATTCTTGCCTTTGTCAGAACAAATTGAGAAAGTTAATAATCGTTTGTCTTGTGGTAAACAAATACATCATAAGGACTTCCATTCTCTCTGCCTTCCTTGCCTGGACCCAGACCACGACGTCTCGGCCTGTGCTGCCTGTGCTTGCTTTAATAAGCGCACTCTCAGGCGCCGGGCAGAATTCGCCGAGGACTTTTTCGGTGAATCTTTATGATATCATGCCGTCGGATCAACCGACAACCCAATCTGCTAAAAAACGCAAGGACCGGGACCGACATCCTCGGCCCGCGTCCTCTACCGATGCTACTCCCAAACCCTCTGCTAGTGCTCCGGTCCCTTCGGAAGTGGTGGATCAACCGCTCCAGGCTGACGACACAGCATTAACACGACCTTCGGTCTCGGATATTTCTCCGGTGCCGGTTGTTGACTTTCCTCCGGAAACCGAAGTTCTGGATTTACCCGACACCATCTCTGTGGACAAGGATACGCCTGCACGTGGGGCTGCTAGGCCTCCTGTTTCTATGTCCATTAAGGCCTTTGCACGTGCTAAGGCCGCCAGCCAGGCCAAGGCCCATCCTAAACCTACTGCCCAGACCCCTTCTTCTGATAAGCAGATCATGTCTCTGGCTGCTGATCTTTTTTCCCTTATCAGGGGGTCTCGGCGTCATCTGGACAGGGGTTCTCAGCTACCTGCAGAGAAAAGGCCTAGAACTGAGCAGGCTGACGACCTGTCTTCGGATGAAGCCTCTGGGGATTCTGAGCATTCTGATACCCTAGAAGAATCCTTCCAGGCCTACGAGGACTCTGATGCTGAGGAATCAATTCCCTCTGCCTCCGCTCCTGAGGATTTCTCTTTTGGTGAAGTTCTACATTCCATGAGGGAACATTTTCAGTGGCAGGGTCAGGAATTCTCTGACTCAAGGAAAAGGCTTCGTACCTTCCTCAAGCTTCCCCAGCACAGACCTTTGGCTATTCCACCTGTTATGGATGTTTTGGATGATGTTTTCACTGACTCCACTGCTAACCCTGATTCTCTTCCTCCTGCTCCTGTCAAGCCGGACAGATATTACAGGGTCCATGACACTCACAAGCACCTTTTTAAGGCCCACTCAGTGGATCTAGAAACTATTTCACAGGGCCCCAAGGGAGTGGCCACATCTTCTGCCAAAAACCCACTACCAGCGGACAGAGAAGCTAGGTCCCTGGAGAGATGGGGCAAAAAAAGTATATACCTCTTCTACCCTAGCCATGAGGTCACTTAACTGCCTTTTTTACATGTTCCAGTACCAAGATTTTCTCCTGGATGATTTACAGAAAAAGTTAGCCTCTCCTGAGCCTATTGATAAAAAGGCATTACAGGATCACATACATAACACTCAGCAGGTTAATAACCATTTTCTTCAGTGTGGTTATGATGCACTGGAAGCTTCACGTAGGGCAGCTATGACTGGGGCTGTGATACGTAGACATGCTTGGCTAAAGGATCAGTCTTTGCATGACCATGTTAAAGTGAAGTTATTGGATGCACCTTTGGAAAAACAGAAGCTTTTTGGTGCAAATGCACAAGATGTATTGAAATCCATAGAGGAAAAAGCAAGGTCAGTACAGACAGTCAAGGATTTCCTTCAGGTTCAGCTACCCAGGTTCAGTAGAAACTGGCCCTCAAAGAATTGGTCCTTCCCCGGCTCTGGCAAGTTTCAAAGAGGAAAAAGCAGGCATGCCCGAGGTAGAGGGCAATATCAAGGATCTTACAGGGGCCGTCACTGGCAACCTACACATCAAAGAAGTGGCGCAGACAGTTCAGCTGCACCACAAGGACAATCACAATGACTTGACTTTCTTTCCGCCTACAAAGGTTCAAAGAGAGGCACCTTTGGGCGGAAAATTATCCTTATTCTCAAAAAACTGGCATATTTTAACCAAGGACAACTGGATTCTGGATTTGGTAGACAAGGGTTACAGATTCCACTTCCACACATTACCTATAAGACAAGGCATGCCAGACCTGCCACATCATCAAAGGGCAGAGGCGCACTCAAGTTTCCAAGCTGTTAAGTATAAGAGCAATAGAAAGGGTTCCTCCTCAGGAGCAAGGCCAGGGATTTTATTCAAGACTGTTCCTTGTTCCAAGAAAAGAAAACAAATGGAGACCCATACTGGACTTGTCATCTCTAAACACTTTTCTCATAGTGCCAAAGTTCAAAATGCTGATGCTGCAGCAACTCCTTCCCATGTTGGGCAAGGGGTCTTGGCTGGTCACTCTGGACCTCAAGGAGGCATACCTGCATGTCCCAATCAGACAAAGCTGCAGAAGATACCTCAGATTTCTTGCAGGGACAGAGCATTATCAATTCTCAGCATTGCCGTTTGGCTTATCTACTGCACCCAGAGTGTTCATGAAATGCCTGGCATCAGTAGTGGCACACTGCAGATTACAGGGGATTCAAATATACCCCTACTTGGACGACTGCCTCATACAAGTAGACAACAAACAAACCTTAAAAGAAAATTTGGACTATGTCATGCATCTTCTGCAGGCCTTGGGATACACAGTCAACACACAGAAGTCAAAACTACTGCCATCCCAACAGATTGTCTTCTTAGGAACCAAGCTGGACACAGAAAACCAAATGGCCTACCTCACAGAGGAAAAACAACTGCATTTACCAGAATACTTCACAGGCCTAGCAAAACTATCCCAGCTGACTGCAAGGAAAATCCTGCAAGCCCTGGGGTTCATGGAATCTTGCATCCTTCTGATACCTTTGGCAAGACTTCACATGAGAAAGCTGCAATGGTATTTAAAAAACTTATGGTCTCAACACAGCCAAAGCCTAGAGGACATAATCCCACTTATTCCATGTCTGCAAAAATAATTTTTATGGTGGGCTCAAGCCAGCCAGCTAAACAAGGGCATGTCTTTCACCAGACTTCAAGCGGGCCAAATGATTACAACAGACGCCTCAGACCATGGATGGGGGGCGACCATGGAAGGCAGATGCATTCAAGGGCAATGGACGCCAAAGGAAAGACATCTGCACATAAACCAAAAGGAGATGTTGGCAGTGATACGAGCAATCGAGACTTTCGAAAAAAACACTACAGCAAGGACATTTGCTAATAAGGACAGACAACACCACTGTGATGTGGTACATAAACAAGCAGGGAGGCACTCATTCTTATCCCCTCTGCAGACTAACAATGCTACTCTGGGAAAAATCCCTGAGCCTGAAGATACATTTACAATCCCAGTTTGTACCAGGCAAGGACAATGTACTGGCGGACAGCCTGAGCAGAAATTTCATGGATCCACACGAATGGATGCTACACCCTCACATTTTCTCTCAACTGACAGACATGGGGAAGACCGGATGTAGATCTTTTTGCTTCCCACTTAAATCATCAGCTGGAAAAATTCTGCACAAGGACTCCCCATCCTCTGGCCTGGAAAACGGATGCTCTCTCCTTCAGCTGGAATTCTCTAAAAATTTATGCATTCCCTCCGCTACCTCTGCTGACCAAGGTGATACTGAAGATCAAAGCAGAGCAACCAACAGGCATCTTGATAGCTCCAGACTGGCCAAGGCAACACTGGTACCCATTGCTACTGACCATAACTCGGACCAAACCATGGCCTCTGACCCTATGGCCCCTGCTCCTAACACAACACAATTACAGGACTGTACATCAAGACCTGAAAACATTACATCTGACAGCCTGGAGACTAGCATGACTTCTCCACCTAATTCTCTTTCAAAATCAGTTCAAGAAATTTTGCTGGAAGCACGCCGACCTTCCACCAGAAAAACCTATTCAGCCAAGTGGAAGAGATTCAGCATCTGGAATGCCAACAGGGGTCAGGACACAGCATTACCGAGTATACCTCAGATTTTAGAATACTTGGCGGAACTACTACATACTGGACTTTCATACTCTTCAATAAAGATTCATGCCTCAGCAATGTCAGCAAAATACAACTGTGACCCTCCGGTGTTTTCTCATCCTCTGCTAAGACAGTTTCTAAGAGGAATAAAGAATATCAAACCTCCCAGAAAACAGCCAGTACCTGCATGGGACCTCAATTATGTGTTGGAAAAATTAACTCTTCCTCCATTTGAGCCAGCAGCAACTTCAGAAATGCAATTTCTTTCATGGAAGACGGCCTTCTTATTGGCAGTCACATCTGCAAGAAGAGTTTCGGAGATACAGGCACTCATGGCAGTGCCTCCCTTCCTCATTTGTCATCAAGACAGTCTCTCTAAGAACCAATCTTACTTTCATGCCAAAAGTTATTTCCAGGGTGTCTCTAAATCAAGCTATTCACCTGCCTACTTTCTTCCCCAATCCTCAAAATAAAGGGGAAAAGCTTCTGCATACTTTGGACATACACAGACAACTACGCTACTACTTGGACAGAACTAAGGCAACCAGAAAGTCTGACCAGCTGTTTGTGGCCTATGCTGCTGGAGTGCAAGGGAAAACAATCTCCAAACAAACAATTTCTAAGTGGATTGGACATTGCATCAGATTCTGCTATTCATTCCATGGAAAGGGTGTGCCAGCCAATATTAGGCCACATTCCACCAGAGCTATAGCCACTTCCACAGCTTTCCTAAGAGGAGTGGCAACAAAGGACATTTTAGAGGCTGCTACATGGAGCTCCGTGCATACATTTACCAGGCACTACAACTTGCCTTTATACTCCAGATCCCGAGCAGGCTTTGCTTCGGCAGTTCTGCAGGGGATTTTAGCTACACCATCCTTATAGTTCCTTCCACCCCCAGCTTGGCTATGGTATTCAACCCATATGTTATGACTGCAGTTGCATTCTTTTAGGACATAGTACAGTTTTGTACCTACCATAAATGTAGATGTCCGATAGATATGCAACTGCAGTTGGATTTTCCCACCCTCCTACCCCTCTGTATCCTTCTCTTTGGGTCCCTACCCCTTTTCCCATTAGCTGGGGGTATATCCTATGGTGTATCTGTTTATTACTGTTGTGCATGTTTGGGATTATTTTTATCCTTTTACCAAATTTAGCCTTCCTAGGAAGGCATCTGGGGCAAGAAACACTGAAGAAGATGGCGTCGGCCGATGCCTTTATACTCCAGCCGTTGTGACGTCGGAGAGGAGGCGACACCAGCCGACGCCGGACACAGACTTTGCAGTTCGGCTGACCGAGGGCTGCCTGAGGCAGGACAACCCATATGTTATGACTGCAGTTGCATATCTGTCGGACATCTACATTTATGGTAGGTACAAAACTGTACTTTTTGACCACTGACGCTTCCCAGATGGGTGTGTGGGGGGCATTATCTGTGAATGACGGTCCAAGGTATCTGGCAGGAGCACGAGAACCACTTGCACATAAATGTCCTGTAGAGGAGAGCAGTGCTGTACACATTGCAAGCACTTCACAGTTGCGATTCAATCAGACAACATGTCTGTAGTGTGGTACATAAACAAGTAAGGGGGAACCAAATCTTACCCACTTTGTCGAGAGGCACTAAGAGTATGGAAATGGATGATGGACACTCAACACTTTCTGGTAGCAACCCACATTCTGGGGAAGTCGAGACAAACTGAGTTGAGCAATTCTGATCCCTCACGAGTGGTCCCTGAATACAGAAGTTGCGGAAGAGATTTTCCGAAAATGGGGCCAGCCTTGCTGTGACCTATTCGCCACGTACGTGAACACAAATGCAGCAACTACTTGCCCTCATTCCCCATCCGGGGATGTCACCCAGGGATGCCCTGGTCCACAATTGGCCTCCGAGACTCCTTTATGCATTTCCACCCTTTCCACTCATACCACAAGTGATTCAGAAAGCAAAACTGTTGAAGAATACCCTGATCCTCATTGCTCCTTACTGGCCTCACCAAGTCTGGTTCCCCTTCCTATGGCCCTATCTCTTGGAGGAACCATGGATTCTAGAACCATCTCCAGACCTTCTGATTCATCAATCAGGACAGTTCCATCCTACCATCCAAACCTTGAAATTGACAGCATGGCTGCTCCAGTTCCAAGAATAGCCAAGGTGTAGTTCCTTTTCTCCTACAGTTAAACACATCCTGATTTCTTCACACAAACCTTCCACCAGGAAATTATATTACAGTAAATAGAAAAGGTTCTCCATTTGGGCAGCTAACCAAGGCATAGATCCCTACTCGGCTCCAGTAGAGTCTATCATGTCTTTCCTTGCATCATCTTTCCAAGAAGGAGCTGCAGCTGCTACTATTAGAGTTCAGCTAGCTGCCATCTCCAGTTATCATTTTGGCTGCATGGAAAATCCAGTCATGTCCCACTCTTTATGAAAAAACTTTTTGAAAGGAGTCCTCCTCCTCAGACCTCCAATCAGGCAACCACCGGAGTCCTGGGACTTGAACTTAGTTCTCACCTCTTTGACTTCTCCACCCTTTGAACCGTCTTTTTCATCTGACTTGAAATTGTTGTCTTGGAAGACACTGTTCTTAGTTGCTATAACATCTGCTAGGAGAGTTTCAGAATTGCAAGCCTTCACTATTCGACCCCCTTATATTATTTTCCACAAGGATAGTGTCTCCCTCAGAACTAATCCCTCCTTTCTTCCTAAGGTATGTTCAGAACATAATCTAAACACAACTATTGAATTACCAGTATTCGTCCCAAATTTCAGTAAAAAATCAGAGTACAGATTACACCAATTAGATGTCCACAGAATTCTCCGATTTTACCTGCACAGGACTAAAGATTTTCGAAAATCGGACCAATTGTTTGTTTCCTTCTCGGACAAAAACAAAGGCTTGCCCATCTCTAAGGTCACTTTGTCTAAATGGCTTTCAGACTGCATCTCTTTTGCTTACAAAATGCTGGGAAACAACTACCTGCTAAAGTAAAAGGCCATTTAACCAGGGCAGTATCAACTTCATATGCCTTTAGATCAAAACTCCCAATTGATACCATTTGTGCAGCAGCTACTTGGGCAAGACCTCATACCTTTGTCACTTATTGTAAATTGGATTTGGCCTCCCTGGACAGGTCATCCTTTGGGTCCACTGTGCTGAAGAGTGTGCCTGAGCCACCCGGGATAAAGGTGCTAGGGGCGCTGTCCCATCCAGCAAGAATTACAACGAGATAGGACTACATAACATAAAGAAGTTATGTACTTTCCGTAACGTTCCATGTTTGTAGTCCATCTCGCCTACATTCTTGCGTCTCACCCTCCTTCCCCCTTCCTGTATCCTGGAGGAACTGGTGGACTATCCATTATGCTGTCTGACCTTGTCGTCCGTTCACATGGCATGGATAGTAATACAAAGTATTCTGTTTGTATGTGCATAGTTATTGATAGTTTAGGTACTATTATGTATGTAGTTACTTTCTTCCAAACAAGATCTGGGGAATTGCCGTGATGCACTATGGGATAGGGGTTAGCCTCGAAAAGCAAAAGCTCTTGAGCTTTAGTATCGGCTCCGAACCCATCCAGCAAGAATTTAGGCGAGATGGACTACAAACATGGAACATTATGGTAAGTACATAACTTCTTTTTTCTCACCCCTGAATTGGTTCAGCAAGATCCATGTTTATGGGGACATAAGATTTTTTTCAGGTGGTTGGATTAAAAAGGATCCCATTATGGCAGCTAAGGATATGTTAGAACAGACTAAACAAAAGATAATACAAAAATTAAGACATAACTGCTCAACTCTGGTAATGGAAATAAGGTAGAAGCAGTGTAAAAGTTTCTAGTTCATTTAATATTGTGTAGACGTCCGTCATATTTTGATCATCTAGAGGAGAGGCTATGGGCCATAATAAAGAACTGAAGGAATTTGTTTTGGAGGGAAAGTGGGCAAGAATTAAGTGGGTAAATTGTTTCTCCTCTCATAACAAAGGTCAAAGGTGCTTTAGGATTACCAGATTTGAAGGGGTACTTTAGAGCTAAACAGTTTTAGGCTCATACATAGCAGTAGCAGAAGACTACAAATCAAAGTGAAAAGAAATGATGTTGAAACGGGGGAGGGGTTACAGAATAGAGAGAGAAAAGAATTTTGCATGCAGGCACTTAAAGTAGTAACAATAATGAAGAATATTATATTCACAAAGTAGTTTAAAATTTTTTGAAAAATAACCTAGCACAGGAATAGGGAAAGGAGATTTAACAACAGTGATGACTGCAAATAGAAGCACAGAAAATAAGCAAGGGGAACCTGGAATTTATTAAAGAAAATTAGTAAAGGAGCGGAGGCAAAAATCATATTTGTATGTACAGGGATGCAGACTTCAAGCCCTTATGGTGCACTTAGACTGCATCAATCCAAAGTACATGTTTTAGTAATAGGTGACTCTATTGTATGGTAAGGACAGCATGCCCACTAGGCTGGATAAGAATTTGGTAACAGCTGTCTTTCTGGAGCCAGGATCCATGATATAACAAGGCTCTTAGATCTCACCATGCTGACAAATCTAAGTATGACCTGATAGTGGTCAATGTGGGGGTGGATGACCTTAGACACTCTACCCAGAGGGACA
The DNA here is from genome assembly GCF_019279795.1 of Protopterus annectens. NCBI lineage: Eukaryota > Metazoa > Chordata > Ceratodontiformes > Protopteridae > Protopterus > Protopterus annectens. Next base: position 1,332,150,599 of record NC_056741.1, read on the forward strand.
TGCAGAAGGATATGATTGAACTTGCTATGGTTGTGTTTGAAGCAGGAATGACACTGGTCTTGAGTGGTATTTTGCTATCACCCAGAATGATGCCAATATTCAAAGTCAAGATAAATGGCTTTAGTAATTGGCTACATAGTTGGTGTCATTCTAGTGGGATCCAGCGCGTGTCAGCTTGGAATGAAATGGCTGACAAGCTTTCCTGCTTTGTCAAGGATGGCCTTGCTCTCTTAACAAGAGTTTCACATTCTGGCTAAAGCCTTTGTTAGCCCCATAGTGCTAGGCAGACTCCATCTGATAGACATTCAAACTTAGTACATTCTGATGTGTAACACATTAATGTGGCTTACTCAGTGCCAAAAATCTTAACAAAAATGCCCGAACTTGAGGCCTTGCTGCAACTTGAACACATTCATATAGATATAGTTACAAAAACATGGTTTCAGATCACTGAAAGCACTCTGTGCTCCTGGGTATAATGCCCATGATGTCTTCAGACTACTGACAGTAGTGAGGGAGTATCAGTATCTGTCAAGAATATCACCTCATGACAGATCCTTTGGGGCACTACATGTGAACTCCTTAGAAGCCCAAATCACTCTAAACAAGAATAATTACCACTTCATAGCTAGCTAGCTAGCTATAGACACCACCTGTGTCCCCTTCTGAGCAGGATGGCTGCCTTAACACATTAGCTGAAATTGACATTAAACCCAAGACCTTTCTACTGGTGGCATACCTCTCAACTGTACAGATTTTTGCAGAATGTCCAGATTTCTGCCTCATATTTTTGGTCCATTTTTCATAAAACTCTTTTCTGCAAGTTAGTGGCAAATCTTTAAAGAATGAAGTTAAAAAATAACAGTCATTTGAGTTTGGAATTCATATCCTTCAGAAAAATCATGCTTATGTAAAACCTGTAATTCTATCAACTTTTTAAGTTTGTAAGAGCAATATTTAAAAAGTGTCCCTATTTTTGGGCCTTTGTCCCACTTTTACTTATGGCTTTGTCCAGATTTCTTGCTTTAGAAGGTTGAGCAGATGACTGGGGGACTTCAGCTATCCATCAATAAACTGGCTGACCTCCATTCCCAGTGGTCAGCATGCCCAGCTCTTCTTTGCGATTATAAATGCTAACTGTCTTTCTCAAATAATTAACCATCCTACTAGGGGCTCCAGTACCCTGGATTTAGTCTTCACAAGTATGGCTACTTCTTGCACAGCTCCATATGTATCAGTATGTGTTTTTAAATTGGATCGTATTTCAGTGGCCTTGTCCTTTAGAACATCTAATTGGTGTAATCTGTATTCTGATTTGTTACTGAAATTTGGGAAGAATACTGGTAACTTGTCCTGTAAATAGGTCTGTGTTTAGGGACTTCTCAACGGCAATTCTTCTTCAGTTACTTAACTTTAACCAGATGTTCATCGTGTTACCCTGCTGCAGTAATCACACTTGGGTTATCCTGCCGTCAGGCGGTGCCGCAGTCGGCCAGAATTCCAAAGTCTTGGTCCGGCGTCGGTTGCTGTCGCTTCTTCCTGACGGCAGTGTGCCAGAGGAATATAAGAGGCATCCGACGCCATTTTCTTCAATTTTTCTTGCCACGCGGTGCCCGAAGCGGAAGCAGTTCGCAAGTGCCGGCCGGCCGACACCTGAGATGTTCGAATCGAATTTCAGTCCGAAGTCTTCAATAAAGCTAAGTACCCTGTTGGGGAACCTTTTCTTGCCTCAGTTCGATGTCAGAAAAAGTTAACAATTGCATTTCTTGTGGGAAGCAAATACCTCATAAGGACTTCCATTCTTATTGTATTCCTTGCCTAAGCCCAGACCACGACATCACAGGTTGTCGGTTTTGTGCTAGGTTTAATAAACGAACTATCAAACGCTGTTTTGACTTTGCACGACATTACTTTGGTAGGAAATTTAATTATATCATGCCGTCGGAGCAACCGACGACCGTCATGCATAAAAAACGCAAGGATAAGGACAGGCAGCCTAGGACCAAGCCAGACTCTGAGGCCTCTGCTGGGCCTGTCGCCGGTTCTCTGGTTTTCAGTGAAGTGCCTACGCAGCCCCTGACGACCGCAGAATTGGAACCCCAGACAGCTGCGAATTCTCAAGCGGAGTGTACTAGGCCATCGCAGCCATCTTCATTAGGCCCTTCTGACACCGGAGCAGAAGGAGATCCCGGTGCAGTAGAAACACCTTCGGTTGCACAAAGTGTCTTCAGACCGACTACACTCATCATTAAATCTTATGCTAAGCTTAAAACTCCATTAAAACCAAAAAAGACTGTACATCAGTCTACAGTTCAAGACCCCATGCCTAGGAAACAGATGCTTAAGATGGCTGAAGATTTGATTACCCTAATCAGGGGTTCCCATCCCCCTCCAGATAAAAGACCAAGACAAGAGGAGGATTATGCTTCCTCTGACCAGGTTTCAATTTCCTCAGATTCTTCTGAGGAACAAGATTACACTTTTCCCCCTTATGAAGACTCTATTCCCTCAGCATCTCCCCCTGAAGACTACTTCTTTGGGGAAACTTTACACACCGTGAGGGAACATTTCCACTGGGGAGGACAGGACTACTCTGATTCAAAGAAAAGGCTCCGTGAGTTGCTTTTACTACCCCAGCACAGACCACTTGCTATCCCTCCAGTTTTAGACATTGTGGATGATGTTTACTTAGAGTCTAGTCTAAATCCAGACTCTCTATCGCCTGCTCCAGCCAAACCAGACAGATACTACAGAGTACCCGACTCTCACAAATTCCTTTATAAAAGCTCTATGTCTGATCCAGAAACAATTTCCCAGGGTCCCAAAGGGGCTAAAGTTTCTATGGCTAAAAATCCTGTACCCTCTGAAAGGGATTCCAGAGCCCTATATAGATGAGGAAAGAAGATATACACCTCAGCTACTCTGGCTATGAGAGCATTAAATTGTCAGTTTCACATGCTGAAATATCATCAATTCCTAATGTCTCAATTAAAACAAAAAATGAGCACACATTCTGAACAGTCTGAATTCAAGGAAATGCAGGATCTGTTGCATGCAGCTGAACAGGTGGGCAAACATACTTTACAATGTGGGTTTGATTCATTGGAAGCTTCATGTAGAGCAGCTGTTACTGGGTCTGTCATACGTAGACATGCTTGGTTAAAAGAACAAAAACCCTACCTAATCATGTTAAAGCAAAATTATTGGATGCAACTTTACAGCAAAATGTCTCGTTTGGTGTCAAAGCAGAAGAGGTTTTAAAGAAAATGGAGGATAAGGCAAAGTCTATGCAGACGGTCAAGGATTTTTTTACAGGTACAACCCCCTCATTTCAGCAGAAATTGGCCAACAAAAAACTGGTCCTTTCCAGCTTCTGACAGATCACAGAGGGGCAAATACAGACGCCCAAGTGGCAGAGGTCAGTCTCAAGGCCCTTACAAACCTCGCCAATGGGGTACTGCTGCCCAGTAGGGAGGAGAAGACAGGCCCCAAGCTAGCAGAAGACAAACACGATGACTCAACCCTCAAATTCCCAAGCAAATCTCTCTTGGCAGCTCCCTTGGGAGGAAAATTAGCACTTTTTGCAGACAACTGGCACATCGTCACAAAAGACAAATGGGTCCTAAACATTGTCTCACAAGGATACAGATTCCACTTTCATACCTTGCCAAGGATAAAAGGAATGCCAAACCTGCCACCGAATCAATGGGCAGAAGCACAAAAACAAATTACAGCTCTCATGGACATGAGAGCCATTCAACAGGTACCTACACAGGAGCAAGGACAAGGATTTTACTCAAGACTCTTTCTAGTCCCCAGAAAGGACAAAGCATGGAGACCCATTCTGGATCTTTCAGTTCTGAACACCTATCTGCAAGTACCAAAATTCAAGATGCTAACACTACAGCAGCTTCTTCCCATGCTGGGCAAGAAGGCTTGGCTAGTAACGTTGGATCTAAAGGAGGCATACCTGCATGTCCCTATCAGACAAAATTACAGAAGATACCTCCACTTCATTGCAGGTTCAACCCGTTATCAATTCTCTGCACTACCCTTTGGCTTATCTACTGCGCCCATGGTCTTCACAAAATGCCTGGCACCAGTAATTGCATACTGCAGACAAAGAGGAATTCAAATATACCCATACCTGGACGACTGCCTTGTTCAAGCAGAAAGCAAGGACATTCTTTTAAAGCATCTGGCATTTGTCAAACACCTAAGTTGCCTAGGGTACACAGTAAACGAAAAGAAATCAAAACTAGTGCCCTCACAAAACATAATATTCCTGGGTGCCAGCTTGAATACAACGGCCCAGATGGCTTATCTCACGCCAGACAAGCAACAACAGCTGACTCAATACTTCAAAATAATGGCAACAAAGACCCAACTCCCTGCATGAAAAATTCTGCAGGCCTTGGGATTCATGGCATCTTGCATACTACTAATACCATTTGCAAAACTGCATATGAGGAAATTACAATGGTACTTGAAAAGCGTATGGACTCAGCACAGCCACAGCTTAGAAACAATGATACCACTCATTCCCTGCCTTCAACAGGAGTTTCTGTGGTGGGCACAGGCATGTCACCTCAACAAGGGCCAGCCTTTCACCTTACCCCACAGCCAGGCGAACTTTAATAACAGATGCATCGGACTATGCCTGGGGAGTACACCTGGCAGGACAGTGCATTCAGGGCAAATGGACTACAGATCAAAGGCACCTGCATATCAATCAAAAAGAAATGCTAGCAGTACAGAATGCCCTAACAGCCTTCAAGGACCTCTTGCACCCAGGACAACTAATAATAAAGACGGACAATACACAGTAATGTGGTACATAAACAAGCAAGGGGGCACACATTCCTACCCCCTATGCAGGCAAGCAATGACCTTGTGGAACACTGCACTGTCTTACCAAGTTCAACTACAAGCACAATTCCTGCCAGGAAAGAAAAACGCATTGGCAGACGACCTAAGCAGAAACATCATGGATCCCCACGAGTGGAAACTAGATCCACAAGTATTTGCAATGATAACTCAAAAATGGAGACGCCCAGACATAGATCTGTTTGTCAACCCCCAAAACTACCAACTTCAAAAATTTTGCACAAGGACATTCCACCCACAAGCTTGGAAAGTGGACACCTTCTCATGGTTGGAAAACATTAACAGTGTATGCCTTTCCTCCACTGCCTCTTCTAGCAATGGTTCTGCTGAAAGTCAGATTAGAGAGGCCACAAATGATACTCATTGCACCAGACTGGCGACACCAGCACTGGTATCCAATTCTAAGGAACATGGCCTACGGCCCACCATGGATTTTACCACAAATTCCTCACCTGCTCACCCAGCGAGACAATCAGATTCTACACAGCCAGCTCAAGACTTTAAACCTGGCTGCATGGCAAATTACCTAAACAACCAGCCAACACCTCTATCCAAAGCTGTTATGGATGTCATTCTGGAGGCTAGGAGGCCTAGCACCAGGAAAACCTATTCAGACAAATGGAAAAGATTTTGCGCCTGAAACAAAGGCCAAATCCCCTTGATCCAAACATTCCTCAGATTCTACAATATTTAACTGAGATGTTGCACAAACGACTTTCATTTTCATCTATTAAGATCCACGCCTCAGCAATTTCTGCCCATTACAACACGGATCCTCCTTTATTTTCACATCCACTCCTAAGACAGCACCTCAGACTGGGTAAGAACATAAGACCGCCCAGAAGAGCACCAACACCTACTTGGGATCTCAACTTTGTTCTGGAAAAGCTTACACTTCCGCCAGCTTTTTCAGCTGATTTAAAATTTCTTTCATGGAAAACTGCCCTGCTGCTAGCAATAACTTCAGCTAGAAGAGTCTCAGAGCTACAGGCACTAATGGCAGTGGAGCCTTTCCTCATTTTTCATCAAGACAGAGTCTCTCTATGAACTAACCCTTCCTTTATGCTAAAGGTGGTATCCAGTGTGGTCCTAAACCAAACCATTCATTTGCCCACCTTTTTTCCAAATCCCCAGAACAAAGGAGAAAGACTCCTGCACTCTTTGGACATTCACAGGCAATTACGTTACTACTTGGATAAAACTAAGGCTTTCAGAAAATCTGACCAGCTCTTTGTAGCCTATGCTGCAGGATCACAAGGAAAAGCTATCTCAAAACAGACCATTTCAAAATGGATAGGACATTGCATACGTTTCTGCTACACGCATCATGGGAAACCGGTACCTGCTAACATTAGGTCCCACTCCACCAGGGCTACAGCTACATCAGCAGCCTTTCTCAGGGGGGTGCCAACCAAGGATATTCTGGAAGCTGCAACTTGGAGTTCAGTGCACACCTTCACCAAACACTATCACTTGCCTCTATATTCTAAAACTAGAGCTGGTTTTGCCACTGCAGTTTTGCAGGGCCTACTAGCTTCTTCTAATCTTGTTTAACTCCACCACCCATCCTTAGCTTTGGGATTCAACCCAAGTGTGATGACTGCAGCAGGGTAACACGATGAACATAGTACAGTTTTGTACCTACCATAAATGTTGATGTTAGAGTGTTCACCCTGCTGCAGTCCAGGTTACCCTCCCTCCATCCCCTCTGAACTAACTAGACTTATCTATACCTTTCTATCATATACAACCTCTGTGGTGTATTTGCTTGTGACTGAAGGTATTGTTTAATTTTTATATGTATATTTTTATATAGCAATATGTATTGCCTACCTATTGGGGGCACCTGACATCTGGGGCACGAAAAACTGAAGAAAATGGCGTCTGATGCCTTTTATATACCCCTGGCGCACTGACGTCAGGGAAGAAGCGACAGCAACCGACGCCGGACCAAGACTTTGGAACTCTGGCCGTCTGCGGGACCACCTGATGGCAGGATAACCCAAGTGTGATGACTGCAGCAGGGTGAACACTCTAACATCTACATTTGTGGTAGGTACAAAACTGTACTTTCTGCTCTAACCCTCTGAAGGATCTTATTGCTAAAGCTGCTACTTGTATCTCTGACTTGTACTCCCACTTCAGTTATATTGAAAAGGCAGCCCCTACCTGCAACAAATGTAGTGAGTTTAAAAATAAACCCCTGTGGTGGAGTACCCTTATAAGTAAATTAAATAACTAGAAAGAAACTGCTTAATGCTTATAAGAGTTCTCATTCTACCTACCTTAAGAGTACACTTAAGCAACTAACAAAGGCCTTAAGGGAACCGTAAGAAAGCTCAAAGCTGAGTATGAATTGAAAATCGCCAAAATAACTGCAGCTCTTTAACTGTGTCAGGAAGTTGAGAAGTAATACCAAACAGTATTCAGAGCTAGTCCACAATAGCACTGCTGTCTCACCCAAAGGAAATAGCTAATATTCTAGCTATCAACTTTAGTGCAATTTTTATTCCATTTGCAGCTTTAGCTATCCCACAGGTTCCACAATCCAAGCCACTCCCTTTAATTACTGTGGAGCAAGATGTTCTTCGTGTTTCACGTTTGCAGTCCGTACATTTGGATAATCTGCTGGCAGGTTGCCCTCAGTCGGCCTGATTAACAAAGTCTTGGGTCCTGCGTCGGATGCTGTCCCTTCTTCCATTACGCCAGGTCGTCAGGGGGTATAAAACATGCAGCCAACGCCATTACATCAGTCTTTCTTGCCGTGCGGTGCCCAAAGCAGAAGCAGTTTGCAAGTGCCGGTCGGCCGACTCCTGAAATTTTCATTTTCGAGTTTCAGAACCGAAGTCTTCAACTAAAAAGCTAAGTACCCCGTTGGGGAAACTTTTTCTTGCTCCTTACCTGTGTCAGTAAAAGTTAATAATTGTATTACTTGTGGGAAGCAAATACCTCATAAGGATTTCCATTTCTACTGTATTCCTTGCCTAGGCCCTGACCACGACGTACCTTGCTGACTTATTTAATCAGCGCACTATCCATCGTCTGTACATTTTTTGCTTCTAAATATTTCGGTTCTCGGTTTAAATATCCAGAAATGACGTCTGTTAGCCATCCGACTACTGGAATACTGAAAAAACACAAAGAAAAAGAGACAGGCCATTAAGGTCCAAAACTGCCGATGACGCTTCTCCAAAGCCAGTCGCCAGTTCGCCGGTACTCAGTGAGGCAATTTCGCAGCCCCTGATACCCGCTACTTCTGATTCGCAGGCCTCTACTGAGACCCACTGGAGTCCAGTGTGCCGTGAGATGCTTCAACTATGGAACCCGCGGATGTCTCTATCTTGGATGGGTCCAGAGCCGCTGTGCAGGCACCAGCTTCTGAGGGTGTATTCAGGCCTACAGATTTGTATATTAAACCGACACCTCCTTCAATATTAAGGCCAAAATCTCGATCTCTGTCTAGAAAACCGATGCCCAGGCCACTTGTTCAGGCCACTCTGCCTAAAAAAATTATCAAAATGGCTGAAGACTTAATTACTCTGATTAGGGGTAGTCAACCCCCCCCCCCCTTCTAAGACGCCTAAGGCTGAACTTGACTTTGAATCTTCTGAACAGGACTCTGTTTCTTCTGACTCTTCTATTGAACAGGATTTGTCCATGCCTACTTATGCAGATTCTGATGCGGAGGATTCTATTCCTTCTGCTTCTCCCCCTGAGGATTTTTCTTTTGGGGAAACTTTAAATACTTTAAGGGAGCATTTCCACTGGGAAAGTTGGGATTTTTCTGAATCCAAAAAGAGGCTTAGAGATTTCCTTCTTCTTCCTCAGCATAGGCCTTTGGCTATACCTCCTGTACTAGACATTGTTGATGATGTGTTTTCAGAATCCAGTATGGCTCCTGATTCCCTGCCTCCAGCCCCTTGTAAGCCAGACAGATACTACAGGGTTCCTGACTCCCACAAATTCCTTTTCAGAAATCCTGTTGCGGACCCTGAAACCATTTCTCAGGAGCCCAAGGACATTAAGGCTTCTACTGCTAAAAATCCTACTTCTTCTGATAGAGACTCCAGGGCGCTGGATAGATGCGGTAAAAAGGTTTATACTTCTGCAACCTTGGCAATCAGGGTTTTAAACTGTCAATTCCATATGTTACAATATCAACAGCATATCATGGGACTGCTTAAACTGAAAATGATGTTGATTTCTGACTGTGTGGAAAATAAGGATTTACAGGATTTATTGCATTCAGCTGAACAAGTTGGAAAACATACTTTGCAATGTGGTTTTGATTATTTGGAGGCCTCTTGCAGGGCTGCTTTTACTGGGTCTGTGCTTAGAAGGCATGCTTGGCTTAAGGAGCAATCTCTGCCTGATCACATTAAAGCAAAATTGTTGGATGGTCCTTTGCAGCAGGACCGTCTGTTTGGCAATAAGGCTGAAGAAGTTCTAAAAAAGATGGAAGATCAAGCTAAATCTATACAAACTATGAAAGATTTCTTACAAGTATAACCTCCAAGATTTAGTAGGCACTATCCCAATAAGAACTGGTCCTTTCCAGTTCCTTCCAGAGCCACTCAAGCCAAACCCAGACATTCCAAAAGCACCAGGTTTCAGTCCCAAGGGACTTTCAGAACTAAGCAATGGGGCTGCCTCCGCTTCCAAATCTGGAAACAACAAGACACCTCCCTATGGTAAACAGTCTCAATGACTTTCCTTTAAAATTACAGAGCACTTACCTCTTAGTCGCCCCTTTGGGGTGAAAATGGCTCTTCATGCAAAAAACTGGCAACTTATAACCCAGGACAAATGGGTTTTAAATATAGTGTCCCAGGGATACAGATTTCATTTCCACACATTGCCAACTCCAAACAGATGGCCAGACCTGCCCCCAAATCAGTGAGCAGAGGCACAGAAACAAGTACTTTCCCTCCTAAGCATGGGGGCAATTTAACTAGTACCAGAAGAGGAAAAGGGACAAGGTTCCTATTCCAGACTTTTCCTGGTACCCAGAAAAGACAAATCATGGCATCCAATTCTGGACCTGTATACTCTAAACACCTTTCTGGACATTCCAAAATTCAAGATGCTGACTCTTCACCAGTTACTTCCTATGCTAGGCAAAGATGCCTCGTTGGCAACTCCAGATTTAAAAGAGGCTTACCTGCATATCCCAGTCAGGGAATATTGCAGAAGATACCTCTGCTTCAAAGCAAGCTATTTGCATTGTCTGTTCTCTGCACTGCCTTTTGGCTTATCTACTGCGCCCAGGGTATTTACAAAGTGCCTGGCTCCGGTAATTGCATTTTGCAGGCAAAGAAATATTCAGATATATCCATACCTGGACGATTGTCTAATTCAGGCAGAAAACAAGGCCATTCTTCTAAAACATCTGACGTTTGTAAAAACGGTTCTAACTTGTCTAGGGTACACCATAAACGAAAAGAAATCACAACTGGTACCCTGTCAAAAAATTACGTTTCTGGATGCAAGCTTGAATAAAACTGCCCAGATGGCTTTCCTTATGCCAGAATAGCAAAATGTTCATCATGTTACACTGCTGCAGTCATTACACTTGGGTTATCCTGCCGTCAGGTGATCCCTCAGTTGGCCCGAGTTCCAAAGTCTTGGTCCGGTGTCGGTTGCTGTCGCTTCTTCCCTGACATCAGTGCGCCAGGGGTATAGAAGATGCAGCCAACGCCATTTTCTTCAGTCTTTCTTGCTGTGCGATGCCCGAAGCAAAAGCAGTTCACAAGTGCCAGTCGGCCAACTCCTGCGATTTTCATTCCGAATCCAGAACCGAAGTCTTCTACAAAGCTAAGTACCCCGTTGGGTAAATTTTTTCTTGCCTCAGACCGATGTCAGTAAAAGTTAATAATTGTATTTCTTGTGGGAAGCAAATACCTCATAAGGATTTCCATTCTTATTGTATACCATGCCTAGGCCCAGACCACAACGTCACAGGTTGTCGGTTTGTGCTAGGTTTAACAAGCGCACTATTAAATGTCTGTTTGATTTTGCCCGACATTATTTTGGCAGAAAATTCAATTACACCATGCCGTCGGAACTACCGATGGCCGGGATACATAAAAAGCGCAAAGACAAGGACAGGCATCCGAGGCCCAAAACTGCCGGCGAAGCCTCTACTAGGCCAGTCGCCGGTTCTCCGGTTTTAAGCGAGGTGCCTTCGCAGCCCCTGACTACCACTTCTTTGGAACCACAGGCCGCCTCTGACTCCCACGTGGAGATGGCTGGGCCTTCGGATACACCAGATTTACAGCCTACCGAGACTAACCCTTCAGAGGGATCTGGAGCAGCGGAACAACCCGCAGCTTCAGAGGGTGTTTTCAGACCTACTCAGATAACCATTAAATCTTCTGCTAAGTCTAAAACCCCTTTAAAAACAAAGAAACAACTTCGACATTCACCAGGACAGGCCTCCATGCCTAAGAAACAGATGCTCAAAATGGCCGAAGACTTAATTACTTTGATCAGGGCATCCCACCCTCCTGATAAAAGGCCTAGACAGGATTAGACAGGATGCAGACTATGATTCATCCGATCAGGTGTCCATCTCTTCAGATTCATCCTCAGACCAAGGATACTCTTTATCCCCCTATGAGGATTCTGATGCTGAAGAATCAATTCCTTCAGCCTCTCCACCAGAGGACTACTCCTTTGGGGAAACCTTACATACCATGAGGGAGCATTTCCATTGGGAGAGCCAGGATTATTCAGAATCCAAGAAAAGGCCCAGAGATTTTCTTTTATTACCTCAACACAGACCCCTTGCTATTCCGCCAGTGTTAGATATTGTCTATGATGATGTGTATTCTGAATCCAATTTAAATCCTGATTCTTTACCTCCTGCTCCAGTTAAGCCAGACAGATACTACAGAGTCCCTGACTCTCACAAATTTCTTTATAAAATCAAGCCCTGTTGCTGACCCTGAAACTATTTCCCAGGGTCCCAAATGGGTAAAGGCCTCTACAGCAAAAAATCCAGTATCCTTTGAAAGAGATTCCAGGGCATTAGACTGATGGGGGAAGAAAGTATATACATCTGCAACTTTAGCAATGAGGGCCTTAAATTGCCAGTTTCACATGCTAAAATATCAGCAATTTTTACTGTCTCAGTTAAAACAAAAAATGCTTCCAGAATCAGATCCTCCTAATTTTAAGGAAATGCAGGATGTATTGCATACAGCTGAACAAGTGGGAAAGCATACTTTGCAATGTGGTTTTGATTCTCTAGAGGCCTCCTGCAGAGCAGCAGTTACAGGCTCTGCCATTAGAAGATATGCTTGGTTAAAAGAACATACGTTACCAGATCATGTTAAAGCAAAATTATTGGATGCACCTTTGCAGCAGGATGTGTTATTTGGAGTTAAGGCAGAAGAGGTACTAAAGAAAATGGAGGATAAGGCAAAATCTATGCAAACAGTGAAGGATTTCTTACAGGTTCAGCCTCCTAGATTTAGCAGAAACTGTCCAACTAAGAATTGGTCCTTTCCAGTTACAGACAGACCTCAAAGGGAAAGATACAGACGTCCAAGAGGTAGAGGTTAAACACAAGGTACTTACAGGCCTCGACAATGGGTTGCATCAGGCCAGAAAGAAGGGGAAGACAGGCCCCAACCATTTAAAAAAACGATCCAATGACTTCCCACTACAGCTGCCAAACAAATCCTTCTCGGCAGCCCCTTTGGGAGGAAAACTGGCACTCTTCTACCACAATTGGCAAATGATCACCAAAGACAAATGGGTTCTCAACATTATATTTCAAGGTTACAGGTTCCACTTTCACACTCTGCCAAGGTTAAAAGGAATGCCAAATCTGCCACCAAATCAATGGGCAGAGGCTCAAAAACAAATTGCAGCACTCATGGATATAAGAGCTATTCAAAAGGTACCATCACAGGAGCAAGGACAAGGATTTTACTCAAGACTCTTTCTGGTACCCAGAAAGGACAAAGCCTGGAGGCCCATTCTGGATCTTTCATCTCTAAACACTTACCTGGATGTTCCGAAATTCAAAATGTTGACATTACAGCAGCTTCTTCCCATGCTGGGCAAGAAAGCTTGGCTCGTGACTTTGGACCTCAAAGAGGCATACCTGCATGTCCCTGCCGGACAAAACTGCAGAAGATACCTCAGATTCATAGTGGGTTCAATGCACTACCAATTCTCTGCACTGCCCTTTGGCTTATCTACTGCGCCCAGGGTCTTCACAAAGTGCCTGGCACCAGTAATTGCATTTTGCAGACAGAAAGGAATTCAAATTTATCCGTACCTGGACGACTGTCTGATTCAAGCAGAGAGCAAGGACATTCTTCTAAAGCATCTGGCGTTTGTAAAAAAGTTAAGTTGCCTGGGGTACACAGTAAATGAAAAGAAATCATAACTAGTGCCCTCACAAGAGATTATATTCCTGGGTGCCAGCTTGAACACAACGGCCCAGATGGCTTATCTCACGCCAGACGAACAAGGACAACTGACTCAATACTTTCAATTGATAGCAACAAAGACCCAACTCCCTGCAAGAAAAATTCTGCAGGCCTTGGGTTACATGGCATCTTGCATACTACTAATTCCATATGCCAGACTGCATATGAGGAAACTACAATGGTACCTAAAGAATGTATGGTCTCACCACTGTCAAAGTTTGGAAACAGTTATACCACTAATACCTTGCCTTCAACAGGAGTTTCAATGGTGGGCTCAAGCGTGTCACCTCAACAAGGGGACAGCCTTTTACACAACCCACAGCCAGGCAAACACTGACAACAGATGCATCGGATTACGCCTGGAGAGCACACATGCAGGCAAATGTATTCAGGGCACATGGTCCACAGAACAAAGGCATCTTCACATCAATCAAAAAGATGCTAGCTGTACAAAATGCGCTTATAACTTTCAAGGACCTGCTGCATCCAGGACAACTACTACTAAAGACAGACAACACCACAGTTATATGGTACATAAACAAGCAAGGGGGCACTCACTCCTACCCCCTATGCAGACAAGCTATGACCTTGTGGAACACAGCTATAAACCTTCAAGTTCATCTGCAAGCACAGTTCCTGCCAGAAGACAAAAACACACTGGCAGATGACTTAAGCAGAAAGATCATGGATCCCCACAAATGGGAGTTGAATCCAGCAATATTCAGAATGATAACACAGAAGTGGTGCAGCCCGGACATAGATCTGTTTGCATCCCCAATAAACTGCCAGCTACAAAAATTCTGCACAAGGAGTTACCATCCACAAGCATGGAAAGTGGATGCCCTCTCATTCAGCTGGGAGAACCTACGCTTTCCCACCACTACCTCTCCTGCCAAAGGTAGTCATAACAGCCAGGCAGGAAGAGCCAAAGATGATCCTGATTGCACCAGACTGGCCATGCCAGCACTGGTACCCAATCTTAAGGAGCTTAGCACAACAACCACCCTGGATTTTGCCTCGAATCCCACATCTGCTGACTCAGCACAACAAGACTTTAAACCTAGCTGCATGGAAGATTCCTTAGTCAAACAAGCAATGCCTCTCTCCAAAGCTGTTATGGATGTCATTCTGGAGGCCAGAAGGCCTTGTACCAGGAAAGCCTATTCGGATAAATGGAAGAGATTCTGTGCCTAGAACCAAGCTCACAGCCTTGACCCTCTTGTCCCAAACATTCCTCAGATACTACAATACTTAACTGAGATGCTGGACAAGGGACTCTCCTTCTCATCCATCAAGATCCACGCCTCTGCCATCTCTGCTCATTACAACACGGATCCACCAATTTTCTCTAATCCTCTGTTAAAACCATACCTCAGAGGGGCTAAAAACATAAGACCGCCCCGTAGAGCACCTACTCCAGCTTGGGACCTCAACTTTGTTTTGGAGAAGCTAACTTTACCTCCTTTTGAGCCAGCCAACACAGCAGAATTAAAATATCTCTCTTGGAAAACTGCTCTGCTCCTGGCAATAACATCAGCATGAAGAGTTTCAGAATTACAGGCACTAATGGTAGTGGAACCTTTCCTTGTTTTCCACCAGGACAGGGTGTCTTTAAGAACTAACCCTACTTTTATGCCAAAGGTGGTATCCAGTGTGGCTCTAAACCAAACTATTCACCTGCCAACTTTTTATCCTAAACCACAGAATAAAGGGGAGAGACTACTGCACTCTTTGGACATTCACAGGCAGTTACACTTCTACTTGGACAAAACCAAAGCTTTCAGAAAATCTGAACAGTTATTGGTAGCATATGCTGCAGGAGCACAGGGAAAAGCCATTTCAAAACAGACTATTTCAAAATGGATAGGACATTGCATATGTTTCTGCTACACATACCATGGAAAACCTGTACCTAGCAGCATTAGATCTCACTCCACCAGGGCTGCCTACCTCAGGGGAGTACCTACCAAGGATATTTTGGAAGCAACAACTTGGAGTTCTGTACATACTTTCACCAAGCATTACCATCTGCCTCTATACTCTAAATCCAGAGCTGGCTTCGCCACTGCAGGGCCTTATAGCCACCCCTAATGCCTTATAGAACCAACCACCCTTCCTCAGCTTTGGGATTCTACCCAAGTGTAATGACTGCAGCAATGTAACACGATGAACATAGTACAGTTTTGTACCTACCATAAATGTAGATGTTCGAGTGTATACACTGCTGCAGTCCAGGTTACCCTCCCTCCTTCCCGTCTTACTGGCTGGTACGTACCTATGTCTTCTACCCTTACTACCTATGGGGAGTATTTGCTGGTAGCTGTAAGTTGTTTTTTGCTTTTCTTATGTATGTTTTAGTAGCAATTGGAATTGCCTACCTATTTAGAGGCACCTGACATCTGGGGCAAGAAAAACTGAAGAAAGTGGCGTCGGCTGCATCTTATATACCCCTGTCACACTGACGTCAGGGAGGAGGCAACAACAACCGACGCCGGACCAAGACTTTGGAACTCAGGCCGACTGGGGAACCGCCTGACGGCAGGATAACCCAAGTGGTAATGACTGCAGCAGTGTATACACTCGAACATCTACATATATGGTAGGTACAAAACTGTACTTTTGTTTTCCCTGGGGAAAAGAGACCATTTTCAACTTGACAGTGGAACAGAGTGCTAGATCTACAAGTCTGTCCTCCTTCCAGCTAAAAAAGAAAAAGTTATGCAAAAAGCCTTTGCCACTACAGCAATCTAGAAATTTGTCTCACCCGCAGGTGGGTGACACTGTTGTTGCCTTTTGTTGTACCTCAGATCACTCTTCTTTTACCCCAGATCCCTCTGCCACTACGGACTGGGAGGATAGCCACATCCTTTGTGGCTGTTGGAGTCCCCTCAGTGAGCAAGGGAGAGCCACTGTTTTCAGTTTCGGAAGAGAAAACAGGGAAAGTTTCCCTGTTTTTTTTTTTTTTTTATTTTTAAGCAAGAACCGTCATTATTAAATGTTCACTTATGACGATAATACATTTATATAAATGAAAACAAACCATGTTGACGTAATTTTAGTTACAGACACTATACATCACTTATAATCTATCCAGTCATTTTCAGTCAGACATTGCCTAACTCATTCAAATCCTGCCCTCTTTTAAACCTCATTCCTCCTCCAAAACATTATTCTGCATGTATTGTTCTGAGAATTCCTATTTTTTTTCTGTGTAATTTGCACCTACTTTTTTCTAAGGATCCCAATTCCAACTGTTTTATCTCTGTTGTTATATTCACTACTGCTAAAACATTTGGTTTATGCATTGTTTTCCGTTTTGTAGTAATTGCTTTTTTGGCAGCCAACATAATTAGACTCAGCAAGGCCTTACTATGTCTAGGCAATTCCGATTCTGTATCGTAGCTCAAAAAAATTATTTCCTTAGTTACACCAATTTGTTCACCCAGTATCTCTGACAGAGTAGTCTGCCGGGAATCTTTAAAGTCTGCCAACTCATTACATTCCCAGAAAGTAAGTTCCTAATTGCCTCTTTCTTCCCCATCACACCTCCAACATTTGCTGTCTACCTGAGGGAAAAAATTCTTTGGATTATACTTGGGGTATAAAAATACCTATGTAAACACTTCAAGCAAAGATGCTAAATCTTCTAGACTTTATTGCATATTTGGGAGACATACATATAATCCCCATTGTTTCTTTGTGAATTTCTTATCCAGTCTCTTCCCAATCCTTTCTAACCTTTTCTGATTGATTCGTATAGTTGTCATGGAATATATTATATGTTCTATGAATTATTTCTTTAACAGCAGATGTTATGTTGTCCTGTCTCATTCGGAGCTGATCCTCTGCTCCGACTAGGCCGAATACACAGCTGGAAGTCTCAAACTTGGCTTGTGGCAAGGTAGGTATCCCATGATGCATGGGTGCAACTCTCCAGACCTCGTTTGCCGCTTTGCAAGGTTGAATGTTCTCTTCTTGCCTGCGGCTAAGTTTTTTGTCTTTTACATTTTATTAGCTTAAACTATTTAGGATTTCTACATTAGTTAGTGTATTGTGTGCTTTGATACCTTAGCTTTAGTGTATAGCTTAGTTTATCTCCTTTTCCTGCTGTTGTGTACTGTTGTTTGGCCGTTGTTTTTTTTCGCAGGCCTGCACTTGTATCCCATAGTTAATGACTGTAGTGGTGCTTTATTAAAATATCTGTAGTGTTGTGTGTGGATATTTTCTACACTCTTAGTTAGCTAGTTACTTAGCTCGTTTAAATTAGAGAGCTAACTGCCCATTTTAGTTAGAGGGCTAGTATTGTTAGTGTTGGTGTATGCTATCTTCCACTTTACCTGTCTAGGTCCGTTTAAATTAGAGGTCCTAGTGCTCATTTTTAGTCAGAGCAAAGCTATTTTTTTCTAATTGTATTTCTTAGATGTGCAGTGTTTAAATTAGAGTGTTTATAGTGGACTGAGTTTATTTGCTGTTTGTAATCCTTTTAGGACCTTCTTTTCTTCCAAACCTGTCAAAAGACACCAGAGAGAGCATAAGCCTTCGGGCTTTAAAAAATGTTGGAAATGTACCCAGAAAATGTCTATTACAGATGGACATGTCATTTGTGTATATTGTTTAGGAGCTGTCCATCTCCAGAATTGCTCTTTCTGCCACTTCTTTAGTTGCACATGTGTTACAGGAGAGGAAAACAAATTGATTGTCAAGGGGCTCTTGAAACCAACCTTTGAGGAAGCTGTACAGAGTGCTGCTTCTTCTTCTAAGAGGGACAGACCATCTAAAAGGCCATCTCCCATCTCTTTGGCTCAGTCCTAGCCTCCTGAAAAATTGTCTAAAATTTCTAAGCCATCTACCTCCTGGGCTCCACAGGCCTCGGAACCAATGGAGGTAATCATTATTGACAAACCTGGATGTACATCGTGTTTCTCTGTTGCGGTCATTACTCTTGGGTTATCCTGCTGGCAGGCTACCCGCAGTCGGCTTAAATTCCAAAGTCTTGGTCCGGCGTCAGTTGCGGTCACCTCTTCCCTGACGTCAGTGTGCCAGGGGTATAAAAGATGCAGCAGACGCCATTTTCTTCTGTCTTTCTTGCCACGCGGTGCCCAAAGCAAAAGCAGTTCGCAGGTGCCGGTCGGCCGACTCCTGAGAGTTTAAAAATCGAATTTCAGATCTGAAGTCTTCATTAAAGCTAAGTACTCCGTTGGGGAAACTTTTTTCTTGTCCAGACCAATGTCAGAAAAAGTTAACAATTGTATTTCTTGTGGGAAGCAAATACCTCATAAGGATTTTCATTCTTACTGTATTCCTTGCCTAGGCCCTGATCACGACATTGCTAGCTGTCGGTTTTGTGCTAGATTTAACCAACACACTATTAAGCGTCAGTAGGATTTTGCTTTTCATTACTTTGGCCGAAGGTTTAATTACATAATGCTGTCGGAACAGCTGACGACCAGAGTTTATAAAAAGCGCAAGGAAAAGAAAAAGGACAGGCATCCAAGGTCCAAAACCGACAAGGTCCCCGCTAGGCCAGTCGCCGGTTCTCAGTGAGGCGCCTTCGCAGCCCATGATGCCCGCTACCTCAGAGCCACAGGCCGCTGCCGACTCCCACGTGTAGCCGACTAGGCCTCTGGATACTCAAGGTATTGGACCCTCGGAAACTATTCCCTCAGATGGGTCCGGAGATGCTGAGCAGGCTTCGGCTTCTGAGGGTGTTTTCAGACCTACACAATTATATGTCAAGCCTACCTCAGCTTCAAAGACAAAGAGTAAAACAGCTCTAAAGACAAAGAAACAAGTACAGCATTCTCCTGGACAGACTTCCATGCCTAAGAAACAGATGCTTAAAATGGCCGAAGACCTAATTACTTTGATCAGGGGTTCCCATCCCCCTCCTGATAAGAGGCCTAGGCAAGAGACAGAATATGACTCTTCTGATCAGGTTTCAGTTTCCTCTGACTCCTCTTCTGAACAGGGATACTCTCTTCCTCCCTATGAGGATTCTGATGCTGAAGAATCTATTACTTCAGCCTCTCCTCCTGAGGATTATTCTTTTGGGGAAGCCCTGCATACCATGAGGGAGCATTTTCAGTGGGAGAGCCAAGATTATTCAGAATCTAAGAGGCGGCTCAGAGATTTTCTTTTACTACCTCAGCACAGACCTCTTGCTATTCCAACTGTTCTAGACATTGTAGATGATGTATTTTCAGTGTCCGGCCTATCTCCTGACTCTCTACCCCCTGCACCTGCTAAGCCAGACAGATACTACAGGGTTCCAGACTCTCATAAATTTCTATATAAAAACCCTGCTGCTGACCCAGACACTATATCTCAGGGTCCCAAAGGGGTTAAGGCTTCCACTGCAAAAAACCCTGTCCCCTCAGATAGGGATTCTAGGGCACTGGACAGATGGGGGGAAAAAAGTTTACACTTCTGCTACCTTGGCTGTAAGGGCTTTAAATTGTCAGTTTCATAAGCTTAAATATCAGCAATACTTAATGTCACTGCTTAAACAGAAAATGTTGACAAATTCTGAATGTTCTGATAACAAGGAAATGCAGGATTTATTGCATGCAGCTGAACAAGTGGGAAAGCATACTTTGCAATGTGGTTTTGATTCACTGGAGGCCTCTTGCAGGGCCGCAGTTATGGGTTCTGTCATTAGAAGGCATGCTTGGTTAAAGGAACAGAATCTGCCTGATCATGTTAAAGCAAAATTATTGGATGCTCCATTACAGCATGATACTTCGTTTGGTGTTAAAGCAGAAGACGTGTTGAGGAAAATGGAGGATAAAGCGAAATCCATGCAGACAGTTAAGGATTTCCTACAGATACAGCCACCCAGATTTAGCAGGAACTGGCCTACAAAGAATTGGTCCTTTCCAGTGTCAGACAGGCCACAAAGAGGCAGATACAGAAGCCCCAGAGGCAGATCCCAGCCCCAAGGCTCATACAGGCCTAAACAATGGGGTGCTTCTACCTCCAAAAGTGGAGAGGACAAATCACAACCATACAAGAAACAGTCCCAATGACTTTCCTCTGCCAGAACCAAGCACTTATCTTTTGGCAGCCCCCTTAGGGGGAAAACTAGCACTTTTTTCACAAAATTGGCACATAATTACCCAGGACAAATGGGTCTTGAACATAGTGTCTCAGGGCTACAGGTTCCACTTTCACACCCTGCCAAGAGCAAAAGGTATGCCAGTCCTGCCACACAGTCAATGGGCAGAGGCACAAAAGCAAGTTTCATCCCTCATGGATATGAGGGCCATTCAGCAAGTACCATAACAAGAGAAGGGACATGGATTTTACTCGAGACTTTTCCTGGTGCCCAGAAAGGACAAAGCCTGGAGACCAATACTGGACCTGTCTATTCTAAACACATTTCTGGACGTTCCAAAATTCAAAAAGTTGACTCTGCAGCAGCTACTGCCCATGCTGGGCAAGAAGGCTTGGTTCGTTACTTTGGACCTAAAAGAGGCATACCTGCATGTCCCAGTCAGACAGTCTTGCAGAAGATGCCTCAGATTCATAGCTGGCTCAATGCACTACCAATTCTCTGCACTACCCTTTGGCTTATCTACTGCGCCCAGGGTCTTCACCAAATGCCTGGCACCAGTAATTGCATTTTACAGACAAAAAGGAATTCGAATATATCCTTACTTGGACAACTGCCTTATTCAAGCAGAGAACAAAGACATTTCTACTACAGCATCTGGCGTTTGTAAAAAGATTACTAATTTGCCTTGGGTACACAGTAAACAAAAAGAAATCAAAACTAGTACCCTCTCGAGAGATAATAGTCTTGGGTGCAAGCTTAAATACAACTGCCCAGATGGCTTCTCACGCCAGACAAACAAAGACAACTGACTTCTTACTTCAAAATGTTGGCAACAAAGACCCAGTTATCTGCAAGAAAAATTCTGCAGGCTTTGGGCTTCATGGCATCCTGCATTCTGCTAATTCCATATGCCAGACTGCATATGAGGAAACTACAGTGGTATCTAAAAAAATGTTTGGACTCAACATTGCCACAGCCTGGAAACATTAATTACCCTCATTTCCTGCCTGCAACAGGAGTTTCGATGGTGGGCACAGGCCTGTCACCACAACAAAGGACAGCCATTCACTTTACCCACAGCCAGGCAGACACTAACAGATGCATCAGATTATGCCTGGCGGGCTCACATGGCAAGAAAATGTATTCAGGGCACATGGCCCGCAAGCCAGATGCATCTTCATATCAATCAAAAAGAGATGCTAGCTGTTCAGAATGCCCTGACCGCTTTCAAGGATCTACTTCATCCAGGACAACTACTAATAGACAGACAATACTACAGTCATGTGGTAAATAAACAAGCAGGGAGGCACACATTCCTACCCCTTCTGCAGACAAGCCATGACTTTGTGGGACACAGCATTGACTTATCAAGTTCACCTGCAAGCACAATTCCTGCCAGGAAAAATAAATACTCTGGCAAACGAACTAAGCAGAAACCTCATGGATCCCCACGAGTGGAAACTGGATCCACAAGTCTTCAGCATGATAACAAAGAAATGGGGATGCCCAGACATAGATGTATTTGCCTCCCCTCACAACTGCCAACTGCAGAAATTCTGCGCAAGGATTTACCACAAGCAAGCATGGAAAGTGGATGCCCTATCCTTCAGCTGGAAAAACCTAACAGTATATGCCTTTCCTCCACTGCCTCTCCTCCCCAAGGTACTCCTAAAGGTCAGACAAGAGAAGCCAAAAATGATACTGACTGCCCCAGACTGGCCACGCCAGCACTGGTATCCAATCCTAAAGAACTTGTCTCAAGGACTAGCCTGGACATTGCCTCAAACTTCTCACTTATTGATCCAACAAAACAATCAGATCCTGCACAGCCACATCAGTACCTTAAATCTGGCAGCATGCCAGATAATTTAGCCATTCAGAACACTCCTCTCTCCAAAGCTGTAATGGATGTTATCTTGGAGGCCAGGAGGCCCAGTACCAGAAAATCTTATGCAGAAAAATGGAAGAGATTCTGTGCTTGGAACCAGGAACAAGGAATTGACACGTTTGTACCAAATATTCCTCAGATTTTACAATATTTAACTGAGATGCTGGACAAAGGCCTATCCTTTTCATCAATTAAGATGCATGCCTCTGCCATTTCAGCCCATTACAATACGGAACCACCTATCTTTTCTCGTCTTTTAATAAGACAGTACCTCAGAGGGCCCAAAAACATATATCCCAAGGAGAGCACCAATACCTGCATGGGACCTAAATTATGTCTTGGAAAAACTCACACTGCCTCCTTTTGAGCCAGCCTCAACAGCAGATATTAAATTCTTATCCTGGAAAACAGCTCTGCTCCTAGCAATAACCTCTGCAAGACGAGTCACGGAGTTACAGGCAGTCATGGCTGTGGAACCTTTTATTATTTTCCATCCAGACAGGGTTTCTCTGAGGACGAACCCTACATTTATGCCTAAGGTGGTGTCCAGTGTGGCCCTTAACCAAACCATTCGCTTGCCTACCTTTTATCCAAACCCACAGAACAAGGGTGGGAGACTTCTGCATTCTTTGGACATACACAGACAGCTACGCTTCTGCTTGGACAGAACTAGAGCTTTCAGAAAGACTGAGCAACTTTTAGTGGCATATGCTTCAGGATCACAAGGAAAGGCTATCCCAAAACAGACTATTTCAAAATGGATAGGCCATTGCATTCGTTTCTGCTACTCACAGCATGGCAAATCAGTGCCTAAGGGCACTAGCCCACATTCTACCAGAGCAGCAGCCACTTCAGCAGCCTTCCTCAGAGGAGTACCAACCAAAGACATCTTAGAGGCTGCAACTTGGAGTTCAGTGCACACTTTTACAAAGTACTACCACTTACCTTTCTACTCTAAATCCAGAGCAGGCTTTGCCACTGCAGTTCTGCAGGGCCTCATAACCTCTCCTAATCCTATTTAGCCCAGCCACCCATCCTCAGCTTTGGGATTCAACCTAAGAGTAATGACTGCAACAGTGAAACACGATGAACATAGTACATTTGTGTACCTACCATAAATGTAGATGTTTGAGTGTATTCACTGTTGCAGTCCAGGTTACCCTCCCACCATCCCCCTTTCATTTGCTGGGTCTTATCTGTACGTCTCTATTCTATACAATCTATGTGGTATATTTGCTTGTAGATGAAGGAAATGTTTACCTTAGTGCATGTATGTTTTTTGGCATAATCTATTTAGCCTACCCTTTTGGGGGCACCTGACATCTGGGGCAAGAAAAACTGAAGAAAATGGCTTTGGCTGCATCTTTTATACCCCTGGCGCACTGATGTCAGAGAAGAGGCGACAGCAACCGACGCCGTACCGAGACTTTGGAATTCAGTCCGACTGCGGGTAGCCTGCCAGAAGGATAACCCAAGAGTAATGACTGCAACAGTGAATACACTCTAACATCTACATTTATGGTAGGTACACAACTGTACTTTTTTTCGCCCCCAAGGTCTTCGGAGCCGAAAGATACCGCATCTCGGAGCCAGTCCATTGCTATTCCAACGGTATCCCCTACCTTGAGATCTCCCATTTTGGAGCGATCTCGTTCACCATCTCTATCCTCCAGATCCACTAGGAGCCTATCTGATAATGATGTGGAGCGGGTGGTGTGCAGACTCTTGAATTCGCCAGCGCTAGCTGAATTGTTCTCGGCTCTGACCCAACAGGTCTCGGAGCCTTCCAAGACTTTTACATCCACTGTTGTTCCTCCTCCAAGCCAAGCTGGATCCTCGGAGCCTGAGTGCCTGGTACTGCTTAAAGTAGAACCGTCTGTTCTGGGACCCCCTTTGTAGATTAACGGAACAGATATCTGCTCTGACACTCTCGGTGCCGTCCGGGGTGTCTAGGAGCAGAGGTTTTCCAGTCGGCCCCGGGGGGATGCTCGGACCCGAACATCTTTGGTTCCGAGCCTACCCCTTGGTGCGTCGGCTCAGGTGAGCTAGGCTCCTTACATCAGCCCCTGAGCTGGTCTCTCTGGGGCCGGGGGTGTCCTTTCTCTCCTCGGAGCTGGAGATATCCTCAGAAATTGTGGGTTCTGCTTTCGAGCTGATGAGTGTGCTGAGCCCCTCTGCAGCTTTACCTAGGGATACTGGCATTCATCCCCCCAAGGCACCAGCGACTCTCTCAGCACCATCTCATCCACAAGACAGCAGAGATTCAGACCCTCAGGAACTCCCATTGGGCGAACCCCTCTCTTCCAAGCCTTCCCCAGAATACCCTTTTGAGGAGCCCCCTCGAAAGAGGACATGCAAGAGGAAGCATATAGACTCCCCTGATGAGTTTGTCACTTCAGACACCGACCTCGAGGAGTCAGAAGGATCCCCATGGTCATCCTCTGAAGGTATCTCATTTGCAGATATCCTGGAGATCCTAAAACAGAGAGGCGGCTGGAAAACCATCAACCCTTCTGAGGAGGAGTCCGGTGTACCTGAAGGCCTTTGGATCTCAACCCTCAGCCTCCTGGGTGTCTCCGCCTTTTGATGAGCTAATGGACTTGGTCAGTCGAAAGATGTGGAAGTCACCTGACACTATGGAACCAGTCCCTCAGAGGCCAAACAAGTTTTTGTCAGCCCGTACTGGGAACGATTTACTTACAAAAGGTGTACCTGTAGATGCTATGATGATGGCAGCGGCCACCTATGAGGAACTTTCTGAGACATCCTCATCTGCTCATCCTCCAAACAAAGATTCTCGAACAATGAACAGATACAGGAAGCGTGTCTCTTCTTCAACGACTTTTACACTCCGATCTCTGAACTACCTCACACACTTTGCAAGGCTGCAAAGAGATCTCCTGAAAGAGCTAGGAGATACTGTACAAGGTTCTTTAGCTGCGGGGATGACTGAGAAAGTATCCTTCCAGCTGTCCACCTTAAATTCTATGGTCAACTCCTCAATGAGACTATCTTATGCAGAGGATGGAGCAAGTAGGGCAGTGGGTTCAGGAGTTTCCTTGAGGAGACACTCCTGGATGAGCTTGTGTAATTTTGTGGAACCTTTTAAGTCTACCTTTACTAATGCCCCTTTTGATGATTCCTCAGTTTTCGGATCCAAAGTAAAAGACACACTCACCAGATGTGAGCAGAAAGGGAAAATTCTCGTTGCCATTGGAGTACGTTTTTCAGTACCTTCGAGACCTTACCCTAAAGGTCAGAAGAGTGAGAAATGTGGTTCAAAAGATCCCAGGGAGCTTTCCAAGAAGCACAAAGTGAGTCCTTCCCCAGGGGCAGAGGGGGAGGCAACATTGGTAGACGTCCTAGTGGCAGAAGGGGGTCCGCAAAACCAGGGTGACCATCATTCCTTTCGTGGACGTCCCTATCGGCGCTCCTGAAAGGAGGCCCGCCTGCTGTACTCTGGAGGCAGTCAGGGGACGTTTGTCTTTGTACCCAGAAGCCTGGCAAAGTATCACAAAAGACAAGTGGGTACAAAGCATAATGTCCATTCTGTTTTGCAGTCCTGTGCCACAAATTAGAACAATCCCAAATGTTCCTCCCAATCTAAGGGAGCAAGCAACAATAGAAATCCAAAAGTTGCTGGACAAAGGAGTCATCCAAGAAGTCCCCACAGACCAAACAGGATTCGGAGCTTACTCAAGATTCTTTTTGGTGCTAGAAAGAACAGGGGACTGGAGACCCAAATTGGATCTCGGCAAGTTAAACTAATCTGTCAAAAAGTAAAAGTTCCCATTGGTGACACTGCAGTCAATACTTTCCTTCTTAGAGAAAGACGATTGGATGTGCTCAGTAGACCACCAAGATGCGTACTACCACATAAAAATGGACAGAGCATCGAGGAGTCACTTACACTTCCAGCTGGGAGCCAGTCATTATCAGTTCTGAGCTCTACCCTTTGGTCTTACTACAGTCTTCAGTGTGTTCACCAAATCCATGGTAGTAGTAACAGCTCACTTGAGACGTCTTGGATTCCAGTTGTTTACTTATCTGGATGACTGTCTCCTAACTGCCACCACCAAGCAATCTACTCCAACAGGCCAGGGATGTGACATTGGAAATCTGTGCTCAGTTAGGCATAGCAGTCAATTTACAAGGTAAGACTGCAATCCAAATTGTAGCTTGCTACAGATCCCCCACCATGCCCCAAGATTCTCACTACACCTTTCTAAACATACTGGAAAATATTAAGATGCAACCAAACACCCTAATACTGGGTGATTTCAACTACCCTGCCATTAACTGGGAAAACTACTCATGTACCAACACCTTTGCCCAACGGTTCTTGAAATTCATAAATTCCAACACCTTGGATCATCTAATCCATAGTCCCACCAGGGGCTCCAATATCCTAGACCTGGTCATTACCAACATGGGAAATCGATGCTCCACACCTGTGGTCACCCCCTTGTTGGTCATGTCTGACCATAAGCTAATCACCCTTAGCATCCACATCCCACCCCCACCCCCCAATAAGGAAACCTCCATAAAAAACTTCTCCAAAGCCAACTTCATGCTAGTCAAGTCAGAAGTGGCAAACTTCATGGCACCTATGCAGACGGGAACTGAAAGTTCGACTGCTGAATCCTACACTAAGGCACTGTACGAGCACATCCACTCATGCATGAGTCGTGCCATCCCAAATAGAACCAAGATGATCTCCTCCAAAAATGGAAGCCAATCTGGTGGTCCGCTGCCATAAACAAACTTTACAACAAAAGGAAGAAACTGTTGCAGAAAAGGGGAACATCCCAGGATGCAAAAAACTCCCTTACCAGCCTCAGTAAGAAGCTGAGATCTCTCATAAAATCCTCCAAAGCTAGTTATGAAAATAAAATTGCCAAAGATTCCAAAGACCAACCACAAGTCATTCTATAACTATGTCAAGAATCTAAATGGCAATGCTCAGATCTGCTCTGAGCTACAACAAAAATGGCATTAAATGTACTGATCCCAAGGATATTGCCAGTATCCTGACAGACCAATTCAGTGCCAACTTCACCCCCACTCACCCCCTAAACGGCCCATCTCGATACCGGAAGATTGCCAAATTCCAGTAATAGCCACACAGGTAAAAAACACACTCTCCAAAGCTAAGAATACAGCATCCATGGGACCAGATGACATCCCAGGCTGTGTATTACTTGAACTACAAAATGAATTGGCACCTCACCTAAGTGTCATGTTTAATCATAGCCTCACCTCAGGCTTCGTGCCCACTGAGTGGCGCACAGCTGCAGTTATCCCACTCCATAAGCGGGGATCCACCTTGGATGCCGGGAACTACCGCCCCATCAGTCTGACGAGCCTGATCTGCAAGGCCATGGAACGTATTATCATGGAACTTGTAAACAAAGACATTGGCAACCTTCAAACACTGGACCCCACACAGTTTGGGTTCGTGAAGGGCCGATCTGGTCTCCTGAACCTGATTGACTTCTTTGAATCAGTCTCCAGAGCCGTGAATGAGGGTAAGGTGGTCCACACAGCCTATCTGGACCTCGCCAAGGCCTTTGACACCACCTCCCACTCCAGAATCATAGACTTACTAAGCTGGGCATTAATCCCTATGTCACTTGATGGGTTGCCAACTGGCTTACTGACAGATCCCACACTGTAAAAGTAGCCAACTCCAAATCCAGCTCCAGACAAGTGGAGTACCTCAGGGTTCAGTCCTGGGACCGCTCTTGTTTGGCATCTACTTCTCTTAAGTACAGGCCAACATTCAGAGACTCTGGCTAACAAAGTTTGCAGATGACTGCAAACTGGGAGCCGTTATTGAATCCCCAAATGATGTAGATACTCTACAAAAGGGCCTTACTGAAACAGATGCTTGGTGCCAGAGCCATGGGCTCAAGCTCAATGCCAAGAAATGTTTAGTTATCCCCTTTGGGAAAAACATGTAACTGTGAATTACCATATAGGTGGCAGTACACTAAACACTGAAAGTGTGATAAGAAACTTAGGGACACAGGTAGACAGTGGTCTCACCTTCGATAACCACATCGCCACAACAGTCGGGAAATCCTCCTATGTGGCACACCTCATCACTAGGGCTTTTCATCCAGAAAAAGGGAGGTCATTGTCCCACTGTACTCATCCCTCATTAGACCCATTATAGAATACAACCTCCTATTTGGTATGTACTTCTCAAGACATCTGCAACAACTGGAGAGGCTGCAGAAATACCTCACTAAAAGAATCACAGGCCTAAAGCAGATGCCCTACGCTGACTGCCTTAAAAAAGCTCCAGCTATACTCTGTCGCATATCGTGTACTCAGAGGCAATCTCTGCTTAACATACAAGGCCATGTCAAACCCAGAACTGTTGGACATGCTACACTTAAGGAAATCCCAATCCCTCAGAGCCACACGCTCCAGGGATCTAAACCTTGTCATCACAATAAACAAAACATGCTGGAGGGATAGGTTCCTGACCCAGAGACTCCCCAGACTCTGGAATAGACTGACCATACATGTCAAGCAGAGCACCTCTTTGGCCCTCTTCAAAAGGAACCTTGACGATTGTATGGGAGAAAGGAAATTCACCCCGGGGATCACGTCAATCACCCTGCTAGACAAGGGTGCAGGGAAGTAAATAGTGTTTGAAGAAATAGCCAGGGAATTGTTATGGCTAGGCTTATATAGGCCCTAGGGCCAATACCCTAGTACCAACCTATGAAAAAAAAATCTGTCTTGTTGCCCTGTCAACATATTACTTTCATAGGTGCAAACCTAGACACTGTTTCCATGATGGCACGTCTTCCAGTTGACAGAATTTCAGCCCTCAGACAGCAAATACTTCACCTTCTTCCAAAGGACAAGGTAAAGGCAAAGGTAGTTCTGAAACTTCTAGGGACAGCGCCTTCAACCTTAACACTAGTTCCTCTCACCAGCATGCATATGAGAATCTTTCAATGGCTCCTATTCTCCCAATGGTCGCTTCAAGAACTTCCTGTGTCCCACCTGATCAGAGTAACAGAGTCATGCAAAAAGGACCTATGGTGATGGATTCAGTCCAGCCATGTGACTATCGGGAGACCGTTTATTCCACAACAACCTTTGCTACAGTGACCACAGACGGTTCCCAGACAGGGTGATGGGGGTATTATCTGGGAAGGACAGTCCAAGGTGTATGGCAAAGACCACAAGGCCTACTTCTATATCAGTGTTCTAGAGATGAGAACAGTGCTTCTGGTGTTGCAAGCACTCTTGAGTCTCATCCACTAGGGACGATTGCAATACAGTCAGACAATATGTCGGTAGTTTGGTACCTAAAATAAGGAGGGACCAGATCCATACCCACTTTGTCGTAAGGCTCTGAGAGTTTGGCAATGGGGAATTTCTTCCCAACACTTTCTAGTAGCAGCGCACATCCAGGGGAAATCCAGCGTGATAGCGGATAAACTCAGCAGGGCAATATTAATGCCTCATGAGTGGTCTCTGAACCAGAACATAATGGAAGAGATTTTCTGGAAATGGGGTCAGCCTTGCTGTGATCTTTTTGCCACTCCTATGAATGCCAAGTGCAGCAACTACTTTGCCCTAAATCCGCCTCTGGGGGCCACCCCGAGAAATGCAGTTGTACACGATTGGCACTTGGGAATTCTTTATGCTTCTCCCCTGTTTCCCCCTCATACCCAAAGTCATCTAGAAAGCAAAATCCTAGAGAAGCAGGATGATTCTCATTGCCCCATATTGGCCTTGGCAGATTTGGTTCCCCTTTCTCTGGCTTCATCTTCAGGAGAAGCCGTGGGTTCTGGACCCAGTTCCAGAACTTCTGGCACATATGTCAGAAGCACTTCATCCTTCTCTCCACACCCTCAACCTGACAGCATGGCTGCTCCACTTCCCAATTTAGTCAGACTTCACTCCAGCAGTCAAACACATATTGATGTCCTCTCATAAAGTTTCTACTAGAAAACTGTATACTACCAAGTGGAAAAGATTTTCTCACTGGGCACAAAATAGAAACATTGACCCTTTTTCTGGGCATATTCAGTCCATTTTAGAATTTCTGGCAGAACTCTTCCAGCAAGGCTCCGCTGCAGCAACTATTAGAGTTCAGCTGGCTGCAGTTTTGAATTTCCACATTGGTGACCATTCTCCTAACTTAATGTCACACAGATTGTGTAAAGCATTTTTAAAAGGCACTTCCTTATTGAGACCTCCTTTTAAGGAACCACTTTCTCCTTGGGATTTAAATTTTGTCCCTTTTCAACTAATATTGCCACCGATTGAGCCTTCTTCTTCTTGTGACCTCGAATTTCTTTCCTGGAAGACCATCTTTCTAGTAGCTGTAACATCTGCCAAAAGAGTCTGAGTTTCAAGCACTATCAATCAAGCCTCCATATCTGGTGTTTCATAAAGATAGGGTATTGTTACAAACGAATCCGTCCTTTATACCTAAGGTTTGCTCTCAATCCAATATCAATCAATCCATTGAGCTCCCGATGTTTTTCCCCAACCATAGCAACAAGGCAGAGTATAAACTCCACCAATTGGACATGCATAAACAGGTCAGATTCTATTTGCATAGAACTAAAGACTTCAGAAAATCTGATCAATTATTCATCTCCTTCTTTGAGGCAAAAAAGGGTATGCCAGTATCTAAAGTCACCCTTTCAAATTGGCTCTCAAGTTGTATCATCTTTATCTATACCTCCAATAATAGAAAGTTACCATTCAGAATTAGAGATCATTCAACCATTGCGTTAGTTACATGCTCTGCCTTTCAGGCCAGAATGTTTATGGACAGTATTTGTGCTGCAGCTACATGGGCCAATCCTCATACGTTTATCACGCATTACAAAATGGATTTGGCCTCCAGGGACAGGGCCTCCTTTGGTTCCACTGTGCTCAAAGGTGTACTCCCTTGAGCCTCCCGGGAAAAAGGTGCTAGGGACGCTGTCTCATCCAAGTAAGAATAAGGCGAGATAGGACAACAGAACATAAAGAAGTTATGTACTCACCATAATGTTCCATGTTTGTTGTCCATCTCGCCATTCATTCTTACGACACCTCTCTCCTCCTCCCATCCAAGGACTCCTAGAGGACCTGGTGGTGATCTTTCCTGTTTTACGTGAGCTCCTTGACATGGGGTCTTATCTATATATATATATATATATATATATATCACTTATTAGTATGTTAGCAGCAAACAAAATCTGGAGAGTTGCACCACTGCATCATGGGACCTACCTTACCACGAGCCAAGTTGGAGACTTCCAGCTGTGTATTAGGCCGAGTCGGAGCTGAGGATTGGCTCCAAAACCCATCCAAGTAAGAATGAATGGCAAGATGGACAACAAAAATGGAACATTATGGTGAGTACATAACTTCTTTTTTCTGTTCGAGATTCTACTCAAAGCTCTGCCAGCGTTGGACTTTTGACTTAACATCTCCCTATTTCTTTCTCTTTGCCTATACTCTGCTCTCAATCCTTGATAGAGAAGCAATCTCTTGATTGTAGCCCAAGTAAATTCTTGGCCTCTTCCCTTTCTATTACCTTTCCCCTCTAATTATTTGCTTCCAATACATTAGTTCTTTTGCCAGTTTTCTCCAGTAAATTCCAGCCCCCTCTTGCCTGTTGTCTGTATCCCTTATTGAAGTCATCCCTATCGGCAGAATCTCGATGTTCTTCGTCTCACATTGCTGCAGTCATGACCTGTGGGTAGTCCGCTGTCCTCGGTCGGCCCGAATACCAAAGGGCTAGGCTGGCGTCGGTCATTGTCGCTTAGAGCTGATGTCAGTACGCAGTAGTACTTAAGCGCATGACCGGCGCCATAACCTCAGTCTTTCTTGCCGCGTGGTCTGAAGCAGAAGCAGTGTTTGCGAGTGCCGTTCGGTGTTCTGAAATTTTCATTTACCGAGTTTCAGACCGAAGACCAAGATGGGCTAAGTACCCCGTTGGGGAAATTTTTGTTTTTTCTTGCCTCAGTTTTCCGGATGTCAGAAAAAGTTAATAATTGCATTTCTTGTGGGAAACAGATACCTCATAGGGATTATCATTCTCTCTGTATTCCTTGCTTAGGGCCTGAGCACAACGTAGTCGGTGTTGCTTTTGTGCTAGATTTAATAAGCGCACCATTAAGCGAAGGTTAGACTGTGCCAGGCTTGTTTTCGCTAAGCGGTGTAACTGTAACATGCCGTCGGATCCTCCGACGCCCGCTACCGCTAAGAAGCGTAAGGATAAATCTTTGAGATCTAAACCGGATGAGTCGTCCGTTGCGGACGCCGGTTCTTTGGAGCCTCCGATTGAATCTATGGATCCTGCCGAGGGTTCGGCTGAATCCCAGGGGGAACCTTTACTTTTACAGGAGTTGGCCTCTCAGGAGTTAGGACAGGCCGAGGGTGCTTCTCAGGTTTCAGTAGTTCCATCCTTACAAAAGGTTATTAGGCCTTCTACTTCAGTGGCTAAAGGCCATGCTAAGGCCAAACCTGGTCTTGTTGGCCCTGGTCATTCTTCTAGCTCTCCAGCCCCTGTTCCTAAAAAACATATGTTGAAAATGGCAGAGGACTTGATTACTTTGATCTGGGGTTCTATGCCCCCCCCCCCCCAGAGAAAAGGCCTAGGGTGGAGGCAGATTTAGAGGGAATGGATCATTCCTCGGACTACTCTGATTCCTCAGCTGAAGAAATTCAGGATTTTCCTTCCTATTCTGATTCGGATGCAGAGGACTCCTGTCCTTCTGCTTCTCCTCCAGAAGATTTTTCCTTTTCTGAAACTTTACATACCATGAGGGAGCATTTCAAGTGGGAAGGTCAAGATTTTTCAGATTCTCGGAAAAGGCTTAGGGAATTTTTGTTTCTGCCACAACATAGGCCCTTGGCTATTCCTCCTGTCTTGGATGTTGTTCAGGATGTTTTTTCTGAATCTTCCCTTAATTCTGATTCTCTGCCTCCGGCCCCTGTTAAGCCTGACAGGTATTACAGAGTTCCAGAAGCACATAAGTACTTGTATAAGAGTCCTAGGGCTGATCCGGAAACCATTATTCAAGGCCCTAAGGGTGTTAGGGCTTCTGTGGCTAAAAATCCAGTCCCTTTGGATAAAGATTCTAGGGCGTTAGACAGGTGGGGGAAAAAAGTGTACACCTCCTCTACGTTAGCTATGAGGGCTTTGAATTGCCAATTTCATATGCTGAAGTATCAGAACTTTTTATTAGGCCAATTGAAATCTAAGGTGGATGCTTTATCTGAGGGTATAGAGTGTAAGGAGCTCCAGGAGTTGGTTCATGCATCAGATCAAGTTGGCAAGCATTCTTTGCAGTGTGGTTTTGATGCTCTTCAGGCTTCTTCTAGGGTGGCTGCTACAGGTTCAGTTATTCGTAGACATGCCTGGTTTAAGGATCAAAATTTGTCAGAACATGTAAAGGCTCGAATTTTGGATGCTCCTCTTCAATCTGAAGTTCTTTTGGTCCTCCTGTGGAATCAGTTTTGAAAAAGATGGAAGATAAGGCTAAGTCTATGCAGACGGTCAAGGATTTTTTGCAGGTGCAGCCCCCTAAGTTTAGTAGGAATTGGCCTGCTAGGGGATGGTCTTATCCTTCTTCGGATTATCAGCCTAAGGGCAGGTCTAGACGTGGTAGAGGCAGGGCTCACGCTCAGGGTTCCTTCAGACCTAGGACTTGGAGTTCTCCTGCACAGTCTTCTGGTGAGGGCAGGGGTCAGCCCTTTCGTAAGCAGACCCAATGACCTGTATCTTCCGCTGCCAGACCCTCCCTTACTGGCAGCTCCTCTAGGAGGAAAGTTGGGGCTTTTCAAAGAAAACTGGAATTTGATCACCCAAGACAAATGGGTGTTAGATATAATAAATCGAGGTTACAAGTTTTATTTTCACACTTTTCCTCCTTTCACAGGCATGCCGGATGTGCCTCCTCAGCAAAGGCTGGAGGCTCAGAAGCAGATTTCTTTACTTTTGCAGATGGAGGCAATTCAGGTGGTCCCTCCTTCAGAAGTAGGCCTAGGATTTTATTCCCGTCTATTCCTGGTGCCAAAGAAAGGAAACACTTGGAGGCCAATTCTGGATTTGTCCATTCTCAACACCTACCTAGAAATTCCAAAGTTCAAGATGTTAACATTACGACAACTTCTGCCTATGATAGGCAAAGATCATTGGATGGTAACCCTGGATCTCAAAGAGGCCTATCTTCACATCCCTATCAAGCCCAGCTGCAGGAGATTCCTGAGATTTCGGGCTGGTACTTCACATTATCAATTCTCTGCATTGCCCTTTGGCTTATCTACTGCGCCCAGGGTGTTCACAAAAGTTCTGGCTCCTGTGATTGCTTTCTTCAGACAGGGAGGAATACAGATTTATCCTTATTTGGACGATTGCCTGATTCTTGCTCAAAACAAAGACAAATTACTACAGCATCTCCAGTATGTAATGACAGTT
This sequence comes from Protopterus annectens, assembly GCF_019279795.1. NCBI lineage: Eukaryota > Metazoa > Chordata > Ceratodontiformes > Protopteridae > Protopterus > Protopterus annectens. Next base: position 1,332,185,326 of record NC_056741.1, read on the forward strand.
TTACGGTGCCTAGGGTATACTGTGAACGGAATAAAGTCCAGTCTAGTGCCCTCTCAGGACATGTGCTTTCTGGGTGTGAGACTGAATACAGCCTCTCAGATGGCATTTCTGACCCCGGACAAACAAAGAACTCTTCCTCTCTACTTCCAGCAGTTATCAGTAATGTCCAGGCTGACTGCAAGGACAGTCCTCCAAGCCTTGGGGTTCATGGCATCTTGCATTCTAGTACTTCCCAATGCCAAACTGCATATGAGGAAGCTACAATGGTATCTCAAAAGTGTGTGGGCTCAACACTGCCACAGTTTGGACACTGTCATTCGGATTATACCTTGCATCCAGAAAGAATTACTTTGGTGGGCTCAGGAATGTCACCTAAACAAGGGACTCTCTGTGTCCAGACCAGAGGCGAGTCAGATCCTAATGACGGATGCCTCGGACTTGGCTTGGGGAGCACACTTCAATGGAAAATGGATACAAGATATGTGGCCTCCCAAACTACTACATTTGCATATCAACATGAAGGAGATGTTAGCAGTTCAATTTGCTTTGATGGCATTCAAAGAACTCCTTCAGCCAGGACAGGTGTTGATACAAACAGACAACACAACAGTCATGTGGTACATCAACAAGCAGGGGGGAACCCATTCCTACCCTCTTTGCAGACAAGCAATGATTTTATGGGAGACTGCTCTGGGTTTGCGAATCAATCTTCAAGCAAGGTTTCTGCCAGGAGCACAGAACTCCCTAGCAGATATTTTGAGCAGACAAATGGTGGATCCCCACGAGTGGAAACTGGATCCTCAGATTTTCAAACAATTGACTGTGGCTTGGGGAACTCCAGACATAGATCTATTCGCTTCCCCACTGAATTTTCAACTTCCAAAATTTTGCACAAAGATGTTCCACCCAGATGCTTGGAAAGTGGATGCTCTGTCTTTCAGTTGGAACAACCTTCACGTTTATGCTTTTCCTCCTCTGCCTCTTCTCCCCAAGGTACTCTTGAAAGTCAGACGGGACAAGCCTTGCATGATTCTAATAGCGCCAGACTGGCCACGTCAACATTGGTATCCTCTGCTGAGGAGTTTAATCCAGGAGCCTCCTTGGCCTCTGCCACAGATTCCTCATTTGTTGTCCCAGTCAAACAATCATTTTCTCAATGTTCAGGTGCAGTCCCTCCATCTGACAGCCTGGCGTATTCTGTGATGGAGCCGGTGGGGTCTCAGCTTCCTCAACAGGTTTTAGATGTCATTTTGGAAGCTAGGCGACCTAGCACTAGAAAAGTTTATGCTGATAAATGGAAGAGATTATTTCTTTGGAGCACTGCAAAGGGTTTTGATGTTTCAGTGCCTAATTTGAGTTTTGCACTACAGTACCTTACTGAATTACTGGACAAGGGTTTGTCATTCTCTTCTGTGAAGGTTCATGCTGCAGCCATTTCTGCTCACTATGATTGTGACCCTCCTTTATTTTCCCATCCTTTGTTCAAACAATTTCTTAGAGGGGCAAAGAATATAAGACCCCAATAGAGCTCCTACTCCTTCCTGGGATCTCAATTTTGTTTTGGAGAAACTTACTTTACCTCCTTTTGATCCTGCAGCTACGTCTGAACTGAAGTTTTTGTCTTGGAAGACTGCTTTTTTGTTGGCCATTACTTCTGCCAGGAGGGTATCTGAATTGCAGGCTCTCATGGCAGTAGAACCTTTTTTGATATTCCATAAGGATAGAGTTTCTTTGCGGACTAACCCTACTTTTATGCCTAAAGTGATTTCTAGTGTGGCCTTGAATCAGTCTATTCATTTGCCTACTTTTTATGCTGAACCCCAAAATAAAGGGGAAAAAGTCTTGCATTCTTTGGATATCCATAAGGCAGTTACGTTACTACTTGAACAGAACTAAGGAGTTCAGACAGACTCAACAGTTATTTGTTTCTTTTGCTTTGAGTTCACAGGGGAAAGCTGTTTTTAAGCAAACTATTTCAAAGTGGATTGGTCATTGTATTGCCTTTTGTTATTCTCATCATGGGAAGGATGTCCCTGCTGGGATCAGGCCTCATTCTACTAGGGCTACTGCCACTTCTACTGCTTTTTTGAGGGGTGTAGCTACTAAGGATATTTTGGAAGCAGCTACTTGGAGTTCTGTACACACTTTCACTAAGCATTACCATCTCCCTCTCTATTCCAAGTCCAGGGCTGGGTTTGCCACTGCAGTTTTACAGGGCATGTTAGCAGCCCCTAAATGTCCTTCATGGATGCATCTGCAGTCATAACAAATGGGTTGTCCTGTCGTCAGGCAGCCCTTCGGTCGGCCGGATTCCAAAGTCTGGGTCCGGCTTCGGCTGATGTCGCACTTCACCCGACGTCATCTCTGCTGGTCTTCGGGTATAAAGGCATCAGCCGATGCCATTTTCCTCAGTCTTTCTTGCCGCGTGGCGCCCGAAGCAGAAGCTGTTCGCAAGTGCCGGTCGGTCAGATCCAGAGATTACTACTACCGAATACTACTTCGAAGACTTCTAAAAAGCTAAGTACCGCGTTGGGGACTCTTTCTTGCCTCAGCCGATGTCAGAAAAAGTCAATAACTGTTTAACTTGTGGGAAACAAATACCTCATAAAGATTTCCACTCTTACTGTTTGCCTTGCTTAGGCCCAGACCACGTAGCAGCCTGTTCGCCTGCGCTTCCTTCAACCGACGACGCTTAGGCGTCGTTCGGAGTTTGCTGAACAGTTTTTCGGCTCAGATTTTGCGTACATTATGCCGTCGGAGCCTCCGACTACCCAAATTGTTAAAAATCGCAAAGAAAAGACCGACACTCGCGGTCCGCGGTTTTCGCCGAAACCACGGTTAAGCAAGCGAGTGTCTCTGTTTCGCGAAACCGAGAAAACTGGTCAATCTTCAGCGAATCCATGACTACTACTGAGGCTCCTGCTACCTTACCTGAATCAGCCTCAGAAATTTTGCCTACAACTGTGGTTCCTACTGATTTATCAGACACCATCCCTTTGGATATCTCTACCCCAGCACGTGGTGCTGCTAGGCCTCCTGCAGCCATGTCTATTAAGGCCTTTGCCAGGGCTAAAGCAGCCAAATCAGCTAAATCAGTGCCTGTTAAACCACCCTCACTCAGGCCCACTTCTAGTTCACAAATGCTTACTCTGGCAGAAGATTTAATATCCTTAATTAGGGATCCCAATCTCACCCAGACAGGGCCTCTCAGCCCCAGAAAGAGACCTAGGGCAGAGCCCCCCCGAGCCTGTGTCCTCTGATGATTCTGCGGATGACTCAGACATTACAGACCAGCCAGAGGCTCCTTTTTCCAATTATGAAGATTCAGATGCTGAAGAATCCATTCCAGCTGCCTCTCCACCAGAGGAATTCTCCTTTGGGGAAACCTTACATGCCATGAGAGAACAATTCCAATGGCAGGGACAAGATTTCTCTGATTCAAGAAAAGGCTTAGGACTTTTCTGCACTTACCACAACATAGGCCCTTAGCTATACCTCCTGTCCTGTCTGTTGTGGACGATGCATTTAATGATGTCTGCACTGCACCTGATTCTTTACCTCCAGCCCCTGCCAAACCAGATAGATTTTACAGGGTGCCAGACACTCATCACCACCTATACAAGGCCCCACTTGCAGACCCCGAAACTATATCCCAGGGGCCTAAGGCAGTAGCCTCGACCACAGCAAAAACCCTATTCCCTCTGAAAGGGAATCCAGCTCCTTAGAGAGATGGGGAAAAAGTCTACACCTCTGCTACTCTCTCAGCTAGAGCTTTAAACTGTCAGTTTCACATGATCCAATACCAAGAGTTTATGCTTGATCAGTTAATTAAAAAGCTGTCCTCTGATGAATCTTTAGATAAGAAATATGTATTAGAAATGGTGAATAACATCCAACAGGTTAGTAACCATTCTTTAAAATGTGGCTATGATGCACTGGAGGCTTCATTTAGATCAGCCATGACTGGCACAGTGATAAGAAGGCATGCATGGTTGAAAGAACAGGTCTTACCGGATCATGTTAAAGCTAAGCTATTGGATGCTCCTATGGATAAGGCCAGTCTATTTGGGGAACCTGCCCAGCAGGTAATGAAGAAAATGGAAGAGAAGGCAAAATCTGTACAAACAGTTAAAGATTTCCTACAGGTTCAGCCCCCAAGGTTTAGCAGGAACTGGCCTGCCAAAAATTGGTCCTTTCCTGACTCCACAAGATCACAAAGGGGCAGGAACAGACGCTCTAGGGGCAGAAATCAATCCAGAGGAGGTGCCTACAGAGGACGACAGTGGCAAGGCAATAACCGAGGCACAGACACAACCACTGCCACTGCAACCGGACAATCACAGTGACTTGGCTCTGTCTCCGCCTACCAGGGAGCAATTAGCAGCACCATTAGGCGGAAAGTTAGCCTTATTCTCGAAAAAATTGGCACTATATCACAAAAGACAAGTGGATTTTGCAAACTATAGACCAAGGCTACCGGTTCCACTTCCACACGTTACCAGTAAAGAGGAATGCCAAACCTGCCCCCAAATCAAAAAATAGAAGCCCTGCACCAGATAGCGGAATTAATAAAAATGAGAGCTGTGGAAAGAGTACCAATAACAGAACAGGGCAAAGGATTCTACTCCAGACTCTTCCTAGTTCCAAGAAAAGAGAAAAACTGGAGACCTATTCTCGACCTGTCCATCTTAAACACATACATCATTGTCCCAAAATTCAAAATGCTGACCCTACAGCAACTTCTTCCCATGCTGGGCAAGGAGTGTTGGCTGGTAACTCTAGATCTCAAGGAGGCATACCTGCACGTCCCCATTCGACCAAATTGCAGAAGATACCTCAGATTTCTTGCAGGATCAGAGCATTATCAATTCTCAGCATTGCCCTTTGGCTTATCTACTGCCCAGAGTTTTCACAAAATACCTGGCATCAGTAATCGCTCACTGCAGAGTACAGGAATCCAAATTTATCCATACCTGGACGACTGCCTGTTACAAGCGGACAACAAAAGCAAGCTGACAACAGATTTACAAAGGGTCATTTACTTGCTACAAGCCCTGGGATACACAGTCAATTTACAAAAGTCAAGGCTGATACCATCCCAGACAAGAACTTTCTTGGCGGAATTGGACACAGTAAAACAGATGGCATTCCTAACTGCAGAAAAACAAAAGAGCTTCCTCTTTACTTCTTGGCATTAACAAAGCAGAACAAACTAACAGCAAGAAAAGTTCTGCAGGCCTTGGGCTTCATGGCATCATGCATAATCTTGGTCCCACATGCCAGACTGCATATGAGAAAGTTACAGTGGTACCTAAAGAATTTATGGTCTCAACACAGGCACAGCTTAGAAACAGAAATACCACTAATCCCATGCTTAAAACAGGAGTTCCTATGGTGGGCTCAGGCATGCCAGTCAAACCCAGGCTTACCCTTCCACAACCTTCGAGCAAACCAAACCATCACAACGGACGCCTCAGACCTAGGATGGGGGCACACATGCTGGACAAATGCGTACAAGGACTGTGGACTCAGGACCAGCTGCACCTGCACATAAACCAAAAAGAAATGCTGGCAGTAAAACTGGCAATCCTAAAATTCAGACCATTCCTCAAAGAAGGCCATTTGATGATAAGGACAGACAACACCACAGTCATGTGGTACATCAACAAACAGGGAGGCACTCATTCTTACCCCCTATGCAGAATGACTTTGGGCCTTTGGAATCTGGCTCTCAGCTACAACATCCAGTTACAGGCAATATTTGTACCGGGAAAAGAGAACACCCTAGCAGACATTTTAAGCCGAACCACCTCGGATACTCACGAATGGATGCTACACCCGGACATCTTCAAGGCCATCACAAAGAAATGGGGAATGCCACAAATAGATCTATTCGCTTCCCCACTAAATCACCAGCTCAAAAAATTCAGCACAAGGACATTCCACCCACTTGCATGGAAGGTGGACTCTCTATCCTTCAGCTGGAAAGGCCTGACAGCATATGCATTTCCACCTCTTCCCTTGATGCACAAGGTACTACTGAAAATCAAAGAGGAACATCCAAGGATAATTCTGATAGCTCCGAACTGGCCAAGACAACACTGGTACCCATTGCTGAGGAGCATGTCTCGAGAAAATGTGGTCAATACCCCTGATGCCTCTGATGTTAACTCAGAACAACTACAACATCATACATCCAAACCTAAAAACCTTGCAACTGACTGCCTGGAACATCACATAGCAGTAACTAACCCAGACCTTTCACAAAGGGTTAAAGACATTATCCTTGAAGCCCGCAGACCTTCAACAAGAAGGAACTATGCAGGAAAATGGAAAAGGTTCGTCATTTGGAGTACTGAAAGAGGAAAAGATGTGTCGAACATAGATATTGCTAACATTCTGGAGTACTTGGCAGAGCTTCTACATACAGGCCTGTCCTATTCCTCCATCAAGATACATGCATCAGCTATTTCAGCAGAATACAGCTTTGATCCTCCTGTCTTTTCACATCCTCTACTCAGGCAGTTCCTCAGAGGGATCAAGAATGTAAAACCTCCTAGGAAACCACCATTACCAGCATGGGACTTGAATTTTGTACTACAAAAGTTGACACTCCCTTCGTTTGAACCAGCAGCAACAGCAGATCTACAACACCTGTCATGGAAAACTGCTTTCCTACTGGCTATTACTTCAGCAAGGAGGGTTTCGGAACTACAGGCCTTAATGGCAGTGCAACCCTTCCTAATCTTCCATCAAGATAGGGTGTCCATGAGAACTAATCCTACATTTATGCCTAAGGTGGTATCCAGAGTGTCTTTAAACCAGGCAATCCACCTACCTACCTTCTTTCCCAATCCACAAAACAGAGGTGAAAGAATAATGCATACCTTGGATGTACATAGACAGTTACGCTACTACCTGGACAGAACCAAAGGTAACAGAAAAACTGACCAGCTCTTTGTAGCCTATGCAACAGGAAGGGAAGGAAAAGCAATTTCCAAACAGACAATCTCCAAATGGATAGGAAATTGCATAAGATTCTGTTACTCCTACCATGGAAAACCAATTCCACAGAACATAAGACCTCATTCTACAAGGGCTACAGCCACTACCACAGCTTTCTTAAGAGGAGTGGCAACCAAGGACATTATTGAGGCGGCTACTTGGACCTCCGTGCATACATTTGCCAAACATTATAATTTACCTCTATATTCTAGATCCCGAGCAGGGTTTGCCACTGCTGTACTGCAAGGGATCCTGACTACACCATAATTTTTATTCCTCCTCCCTAGTTTGGCTATGGTATTCTACCCATTTGTTATGACTGCAGATGCATCCATGAAGGACATAGTACAGTTTTGTACCTACCATAAATGTAGATGTCCGAACTGGATAGCATCTGCAGTCAGGATTACCCTCCCTCCTTCCCCTCTGTGGTACTCCTAGGGTATTTACCCTCCTAATAGCTAGCTGGGGGGGGGGGAGTCTCTTATGGTGTATTTGTTTGTATATATGTACATATATGTTTATTTTTTGTGTTTGCCTTCTACTATTTTGGAAACATTGGCTTTTATCCAAAATTTAGCTTTCCAAGAGGGCAATTGGCATCTGGGGCAAGAAACACTGAGGAAAATGGCGTCGGCTGATGCCTTTATACCCGAATACCAGCAGAGATGACGTCGGGTGAAGTGCGACATCAGCCGAAGCCGGACCCAGACTTTGGAATCCGGCCGACCGAAGGGCTGCCTGACGACAGGACAACCCATTTGTTATGACTGCAGATGCTATCCAGTTCGGACATCTACATTTATGGTAGGTACAAAACTGTACTTTCTTTGTAATTTGCCAGCCTCCCTTTTCCTTTGCTTTGGGATTCTACCCACAGGTCATGACTGCAGCAATGTGAGACGAAGAACATAGTACAGTTTTGTACCTACCATAAATGTAGATGTTTGAGGATCTACATTGCTGCAGTCCAATTTTCCCTCCCTCCTTCCCCTCTATAGGTTGGGGTTGCTGGGTTTCGTTTGGAGATATTCTTTACTTACACACTGGGGGTTGTTGGGCATTTCCTATTTTTGGCTTTGGCCTTTCCTTTTAGGCCTTCTGACATCTGGGGCAAGAAAGACTGAGGATATGGCATCGGTCATGCGCTTAAGTACTACTGCATATTGACGTCAGCTCTAAGCGACAATGACCGACGCCACGGGCCGACCGAGGACAGCGGACTACCCACAGGTCATGACTGCAGCAATGTAGATCCTCGAACATCTACATTTATGGTAGGTACAAAACTGTACTTTTCCCATGTTGGCTTAGTTCTTAGAATACCCTCTGCTACTTTATGAATATAATATTCTGTTTGGTTATTGTTCTCCTTAAGAGTCTGCATCCAAAATCCCAGTCTCTCCTCGTTTCTTGAGCTTTCCTCCCTGTTTCATTGTCATCCCTATAGGTTTCTGTTTGTGCTGTGTATAGGTCACTTAACTGTGTAGCTCTGAAATACCCCTTCAAACCTCGTGATTCCAGACCGTCTTGTTCTGTAGAAAGAATCAGCTTATCCCAGTTGACTCTTGCTGTCTTCCCCTCCCAGATAAAAAATCCTTCAACTCTTTATTAATTGCTATCCAGAACTTTTCCTCTGGTTGATAAAAATATGCCTGACCTGTGTATAAAAACTAAAGGGACTAAAAATGTTTTAACTGCTTCTATTTTGCTATCCATATTCATATATCAGTGCTTCCAATTTCTCAGTTTTTGTATTATCTTTTGTTTGTCTCTTCTCACGTATCATCAGCTGCCATACCAGAATCCTTTTTAATCCATACCCAAGTACTTCATTTTATCATGTCCCCATAAATATGGATATTGCTGAACCAATTCATGTGTGGGTGTGTAATTTACAGCTATTGCCTTTGTTTTAGCTTCATTAATTTTGTGTCCTAAAAAGATTTGAAACTGCCTCAAAATGTTCCACAACACTGAAATGTCCTTTTCTGGTTTTATCAGTATAAAATATTTACAAATAGTCCGCTTTTCTTGCCTACTATACCAGTTCTGTAATTGAATTTCTGAGTCCCTTATATTCTTTGCCAGTGGTTCTAAATGTGACGCAGATAACAAAGGGGAAAGAGAACATCCCTACTTGGTTCTCCGCTGAAACAGAAATGATCAGAGAGCAAACCCACCCACTTTAATTTTCGCCTCTGATCCCTCATATATCCTCCTAATCAATCTTGTAATTTTATCAGGGAATGCAAATCCTTCTGTTGCCCTGCTCATAAACTCCCAGTTTACTCTGTCAGATGTTTTGTCTGTGTCAAGACCCACCAACAGTGGTAGTATTTTCTTACATTCTGCTTCCCTCTAGATCATCAATGTTCTGTTAGTGTTGTCAGATGTTTGCCTCCCCCTCCACAAAACCACATTGATCCATATCTATCAGTTTTGGCACTACATTTGCCATTCTTTTAGCCATTATAGATATAAACACTTTATAATTATGGTTTAGGATTGAAATGGGCCTGTATGAAGCTGGATCTGATGGTTAGTAAAGTTTTCCTGTCATGTCAGAATGCTGTGCTCATCCTTGGGGAAACAGCTGTTGCCATTAGTGTCATGAATGGCACAGTTTTTCTGTCAAAAAGAAACAAAGCCAAGCATCTACCCCCCTCAGATTCCTCTCTGGGTGTAATTCAGGCTGTTGATCCTTCTTGTAAAGTAACTTTTGGTAAAAGAAAGAGGGATTTCTTTTGTCCTTAAGAGATTCAAGATTCTGAAACTGAACAGGAAGACACAGGGATGGATTCCGTTTTTTTTCCTCAGATTTCTGATTCAGACTCTGAGGGGAACTCAGTTTCTGATTCTTCCTGTGGAGGTTTCTCTTTCTCTGAGACTATTGGTAGAATGTGCCAGTGTTTTTAGTAGGAGAACACTGAGGCTTCTCAGTCTATGATTTGTTACAGAAGGATTTTCCAGAATCTACACCCATTCCTCCTGTCCTGTCTGCTTTAGAGGATGTGTGTCATACTGCCTTCAGTTTTTCTGATAGTCACCCAGTTGTCCCTAAAAAGGCAGGTAAGATGTGTAAAGTGCCCTCAGTCTTGTAAATTTGTATACACTATTCCCAAGTCCGACCCAGCAGCTGTAGCCTTAGTGGATTTCTCTGCTGCTAAGCACTTTGTTCATTCCAGTCCTTCTCTTTTTAATAAGGATGGGAAACTTGTATTTTTCTGCAATTCTGATTTTCAGAATTTTGAAGAGTCAGGCTCCTGTTAGTTTGTCCTTACAAATTGTGAAAGAATGAGGAATGTTTTATCTACAAATTCTTCTGAAGCAGAAAAATCTGCTTTAAATAACTCAATTTCTTTTTATTGTGCAGGTCACTACTCATTGTTTGTAGTGTGTGTATAACTCGTGATATTCTTCTAGGGCAAAGGCTATGGCTACTGGTACTGCTTTAAGGAGGTTTGCTTGGCTTCCTTCACAGAACCTCCCAGATGGTGTAAAACATGGGATTTTTAAATTCTCCCTTAGAAATTTAGTATTTGGTCCCTCTGCTGCAGAGGTGATCAAAAAGCGTTGATGAAAGGGGCAAATTGATCCAGGGAATCAAATTTTCAGCCTTTCTTTTCCAAATTGTACATGGGATTTTCTTTCCCTCATCCAATTTTGGAAAAAAAAAATAAACAGCCTTAATAGATTCAGGTAAACAGACATTTAAGAAGAGATGGCAATGGGATTCCAAAAAGGTCTGAGATCTCCCAAAACCAAGGACTCTCCAACAAATCCAAATGGCTGTTCAAAAGACTTTGTGACCCCCGTCCCTCTCTGGCCCGTTTTTTTCTTTCAGAAAGTCTGAATCTCCACTTTTCTCTTTGGAAATGGATAGTTTCAGACAAATGGGTTATGAAAATCATTTGTCAGTTACAGATGGCAGTGTGAGGAAATTCCTCCCTTCCAGGGAGTAATCCCTCATCCACTAGACCAGACTCCTATTTCCTCATGTTCTTTGTAACATGCTATTCCAGGGAGTGATAGAACCGAGTGGGAACCTTCCCAGGTGGGAAAAGTTTTTTACTCAAGAATATTTTTAGTGCCAAAGAAAGAAAATGCTTGGAGACCAATTCTTGATCTTTCTTTAGTAAACCTGTTTGTGATAGTTCCCAAGTTCAAAATAGTAATTTTACAACCTGTTTAACTCTCTTTCCTCATTCAAGCTTCCTAGTAACACTAGAATTAACAGATGGTTATCACATCCTTTTGCATCCAAACATCAGGCGCTTGTTAGGGCTGCCTGTGTCTGGATCACATTATCAGATGTTCTTCGTGTTTCACTGTTGCAGTCATCACACTTTGGTTATCTGCCTGCAGGTAGCCCTCAGTCGGCCCGAATACCAGAGTCTTAGGATTTCTGCGTTGGATGATGTTGCTTCTTCCATGGCGTCAGGTCATCAGGGGTATAAAACAGACAGCCAGCGCCATTACATCAGCTTTTCTTGTTGAGCAAGGGCCTGAAGCAGAAGCAGTTCGCAAATGCCGATCGGCCGCTACCTGAAATTTTCATTTTTCGAGTATGTAGTCCTGAAGTCTTCTAAAGCTAAGTACCCCATTGGGGATCCTTTTTTCTTCCTCTAACCAATGTCAGAAAAAGTTAACAATTGTCTTGCCTGTAGAAAGCAAATACCTTACAGAGATTTTAATTCTCACTGCGTCACCTGTTGAGGCCCAGACCACGACGTTTCTCACTGTTGGTTTTGTGCCTTGTTTAACGCCTGAACTGTTCATCGTCTGGCTATCTTTGTCACTAAATTCTTTCGCCCTCGTTATCCATATTCCAAAATGGCTTTGATTAGCCATCCGACTACCTATCTTCCGAAAAAAACATAAAGATAAAGACAGAGACAGACCACCTAGGTCCAAAACTGCAGACGATGCTTCCGTTAAGCTAGTCGCCAGTCTGCCGGTCCTCAGAGGCGCCTTCTCAGCCCCTGATGCCCACTTCTACAGATTCGCAGGCCTCTGCTGAGACCCATTCGGAGTCCAGTATGCTGCGAGATGCTTCTTCGACTATGGAACCTGCGGATGTCTCTACCTTGGACGGGTCCGGAGCCACTGTGCAGGCTACAGGCTTCTGAGGGTGTATTCCGACCTACTGATGTTCGAATTAAACCCACAACTTTGTTTTCGGCTAAAACTACCGAGTTTCTGAGGCCCAGAGTATGCACTACGCCTAGAAAACCGATGACCAAAACACATGCTCAAGCTCCCATGCCACAAAAACAAATGCTTAGAATGGCTGACGATCTTATTACCCTAATTAGGGGAAGCCAGCCTTCCCTTGCTAAGAGACAAAGAAGTGAGGTACTTTCTGATTCTACAGACCAGGAGTCCAGAGACTCTGACCCTTCTAATTATCAGGACATGCCCTTATCAACCTATGAGGATTCTGATGCAGAGGAATCCATTCCCTCTGCCTCCCCTCCAGAGGACTTTTCTTTAGGTGAAACCTTGCATACTTTAAGAGAGCACTTCCGCTGGGAATGCCAGGACTACCTTCAGTCCTAAAAGAGACTCAGAAAAATTTTAGAGTTACCTCAGCACAAGCCTTTAGCTATACCCCCCCTGTCCTGGTTGTGGTAGATGATGTTTTTATGGAATCCAGTCTTACTCCAGATACTTTACCCTGGCCCCTAGGAAACCTGACAGGTACTACCGAGTACCTGATTCCCACAAATTTCTGTTCAAGAATCCTGCTGCAGATCCAGAGACCATTTCCCAGCGACCTAAAGGTATTAAGGCTACTACAGCCAAAAAGCCTACCCCTTCATACAGGGATTCCAGAGCTTTAGACAGATGGGGTAAGAAGGTATATACCTCTGCTACTCTTACCATCAGAGCATTAAATTGCCAGTTTCACACATTGAAGTACCAGCAGTATATTACGGAACTAATTAAACAAAAAATGGTGTTACTTCCAGATTGTGCAGAAAATAAAGATTTGCAAGAGCTCATGCATTCTGCTAACCAAGTTAGTAAGCATACTTTACAGTGTGACTTTGATGCCCTAGAAGCATCTTGCAGGGCTGCAGTCACTGTGTCTGTACTGAGAGAAGGCATGCTTGGCTGAAGGAACAAACCTGTCAAATCCAAATTGCTAGATGCTCCTTTAAATAAGGACTGTTTATTTGGCACCAAAGCAAAACAAGTTCTTAAAAAGCTAAATCAAAACATTGTAAGAAACTTCTCTGTGTGGAAGATTTTCAGTCCATATATTTCTAGTTAATCACTGTATATTAATCAGATCAGACAATAGTAGTAGAAGTAGCGAACGTAAACTCGTCAAGTCAAAAAGTAATAATAGAAAATATAACTTTAATGAATAAAAACAGAAGAATTAATCAAGCGCTTTCGCCTGGTTCCTACCAGGCTTTATCAAGATACTGCTCAGTGAAAAGTAAAACCATTTTATATCATTATACATACATCAGGTGATCACTTAATCGACCACTCCTGGTGTTAATTATGATAATTAGTTAAAAGTTTAAACATTTTTTAAGGTGTCTTTGAAGTATTTTGTAAGGTGTTAAAATATCTGTACTCCCACATAGGGAACTTGCAGACTTTGGATCCAAAGGCAGATCCTGCCTCTTAAACTTGGTTGACTTTTTCGAGACAGTCACCAAGGCCATTGATGAGGGAAAGGCAGTCCATACAGCCTACCAGGTATCATCGAAAACTCATCAGCTTGAATGTAAACCCATACATCACAAGATGGGTTGCAAACTGGCTCCACAGGGACAGAGTTGCTGGAGCCATGTCAGACTCAAAGCCTGTCACAAGTGGTGTCCCACAATCTACTTTTCTGAAGTACAAGCGGAGGGTTATGGCTGACAAAGTTTGCATCTGACACAGATATCCTCCAGAAGGGCCTCACAGAAACGGATAACTGGTGCCAGAGCCATGGCCTGAAGTTAAAACAAGGTTACCCCTAGCTACCATATAGGTGACAATCCACTGAGCACAGAAAAAGTCATCAAAGTAGTTAGGAAAACCTTCTATATCGCCCCTGATCATGAAGGATTCACAGATCATGAAGGGATTCACATCCTGTCCTCATAGGCATTAGATCCCCCCCTGTATACACACACCACCCATTAGACCTAATTGAGTACAATTGGAATGTATCTGACCAGACACCTGATGCAGAAGGATAAAGGGTCTCAGAAATATGTCTTATGCACTGAAAGAACTCCAGCTTTATTCAGTCTCATGAGGTGACCTGTGCCTGACATATAAGGCCATGTCAAACCCAGATTTGATGAATATGCTTCACCTCAAAAATCTAGATCCCTCAGAACCACAAGGGGGAGACTTAAACCTTGACACGGTTATAAATAGAACGTGCTGGAGGGACAGATTCATCACCCAGAGACTCCCTATGCTGTGGAACAAAATTGGCCTTGTTCAAGGGAATCTTGACCAATGGATGGGAGATATACCCTATATACCCAGGATTACTTCAGTGTCACTGCTTGACAGAGGCACAGAAAAATGATAGGCATAGTTTTTATTCAAACTAAAGGGGTGGCCGAAAGCCAATATACTATAGGGCTTATAAATGCCCTTGGGCAGATAGCCTAGTATGAACCTATGAACCTATGAATAATACTGCAATAACACGTTTTAAAAACTATCTAGATACCTTGTGTCAAATAAATCTTGTAGAAATAAATACATATAAGTAGTTAATGCAAACCACTAATAATTAATGCAGTGTGTTAAATAACAATTTTTTAAAAGTGCAAATAACTGATTTTTACATGCAAAATGTATATGTGTATATTTATATATAATTTTTGATCGCAAAATGAACTAAGGTTGATATATTTCCAGCCATGTAGTATATTGCCTTGTATAAAATCACAGACTTAATAATTTGGTTAAATAAGATATACCATTAAAGTACATTAGGGCTGTATATTATTATGACAGCTACTAGGTAGGGCAGGACCAGCTCAAATGTCACACTGATGGGGGAAGGGATGTGAATTTAACATGTGTACCAATAACACTTTGTTTTACAGCACAGTAGACCACTCCCATGCCTGATAAAAAGTATATATATATATTTAGAAAGCTTGTGAGGAAATTATTACTCTATTTTTGTTTTACTTGGATCGCTTGTCTGTGTACTTAATAAAGGATTTTCGACTGGAAACAGACTGCCTGCCTTGCTTGGATTACTTTCGAATACTTAGTAATGCTGTAGAATTATATATTTTCTAATATTACTTTTTGACTTGAGTTTACGTTTGCTACTTCTACTACTATTGTCAGATCTGATTAATATACAGTGATTAACTAGAAATATATGGACTGAAAATCTTCCACACAGAGAAGTTTCTTACAATGTTTTGTTTTTAGACCCACTACACTTTAGTGGGTTGTTTTGAGACTTCGGGGATACCACGGAGATTGCTTGTAAAAAGCTAAATCCATGCAAACTGTTAAATGATTCTTGCAATTATAACCACCTAGATTCAGTAGGCATTGGCTTTCTAAAAACTGGTCCTTTCCAGCCCCCTCCAGGCCTTCTCAGACTAAACCCAGGGGAAACAGGCCACCCAGACTACAGTCTCAGGGTATGCAGAGATCTAAACAATGGAGTGTTCCAGCCTCAAAAACAGGGAGTGGTAAGCCACCCCCTTATGGAAAAAGTTCACAGTGACTTTTCAGTTATCCTTCCCAGCCCTGCCTAATTACTTGTGCTACGAGGAGGAAAACTTGCCCTTCATGCAAAATCCTGGATTTCCATTACTCAGGACAGATGGGTCCTAAACATTGTATCCCAGGGGTACAGATTCTACTTCCATACTTTACCAATCCCAAGCAGGTTTCCAGACCTTCCTCCAAACCAGTCAGCAGAGGCTCAAAAGCAAGTACTTTCCTGCTCAATATCAGAGCTATTCAGCCTGTTCCAGTAGAAGAAAGGGTGCAGGGTTTATACTCCAGACTTTTCCTGGTGCCCAGAAAAAGAGGGCTCTTGTCTTCCAATCCTGGATCTATCTACTCTCAACACCTTTCTGGTGGTACCAAAATTCAAGATACTTACCCTGCAGCAACTTCTCCTCATCTAGCCAAGGATGCATGGTTAGTCACTCTAGACTTGAAAGAAGCTTATCTGCACATCCCCATAAGGGAGTCTTGTAGAAAATATCTTCGCTTCAGGGCAGGCTCTGTGCACTATCAGTTCTCTGCACTTCCGTTTGGCTTATCTACAGCACCCAGGGTATTCACAAAGTGCCTGGCTCCAGCCATTATTGCATACTGCAGGCAGAGAAATATCCAAATTTTCCCATACTTGGATGACTGCCTGCTTCAGGCAGACAGTCAGGAATTGCTACTTCACCTGGCATTTGTAAAAAGCCTTCTCTCTTCTTTGGGGTACACAATCAATGAAAAGAAATCACAACTGGTACCCAGTCAAAAGATTGTATTCCTGGGAGCAAGCTTGGACACAACTTCCCAGATGGCATTTCTCATCTCAGAAAAACAGGTCTGTCTGACAAACTACTTCAAACAAGTGGCCACCAGAACCCAGCTATCTGCAAGACTAATACTGCAAGCCCTAGGGTTCATGGCCTCATGTATTCTGCTAATTCCATATGCAAGACTGCATATGAGAGAACTTCAATGGTACTTGAAAAGTCTTTGGTGCCAGCATTCTCAGGACCTAGAAACAGTCATTCCAATCATACCTTGTCTAAGGGCAGAGTTCCTTTGGTGGGCAGAAGCATGCAACCACAACAAGGGACTGCCTTTCACTCAACCCCTCGCTCCCCAAACCCTGACAACAGACGCATCAGACTATGCATTAGGGGGGGGGGCTCAAATGGCAGGAAAATGCATTCAGGGACATTGTAGCCCAGCCCAGATTCTCCTGCACATCAAAAAGAGATGCTAGCTGTACAGAATGCTCTGACAGCCTTCAAATACATAACCCTTCCAGGACAACTGCTCATAAAAACAGACAACACCACAGTTATGTGGTACATAAGCATGGGGGAACACACTCTTACCCACTCTGCAGGTTAGCCATGGCCTTGTGGAACACATCCTTGAGCAACCAAGTGTGTCTACAAGCTCAATTCCTGCCAGGCAAACAAAATTCACTGGCAGACGACTTGAGCAGAAATCTCATAGACCCACACGAGTGGAAATTGGAGCCCAACACCTTCAACCTTCTGATCCAGAGGTGGGGAACACTGGAGGTGGACCTATTTGCCTCCCCTGAGAACCACCAGTGTAGCAGATTTTGCACCAGGAACCCTCACAGCAGGGCGTGGAAGGTGGATGCCCTATCCTTTCAACGGGAAAACCTCTCTATTATGCCTTTCCCCCTCTGCCCCTCCTCTCAAAAGTACTACTCAAGATAAAACAGGACAGGCCAAGGGCAATTCTTATTGCCCCAGACTGGCCATGCCAGCACTGGTACCCACTCTTGTGCAGTCCGACAACAGTGCCACCCTGGCACCTTCACCAGACGCCTGCCCTGCTCTCTCAGCAGGAGGGACAGATTTTGCATCCACAATTGCAATATCTAAAATTAGCAGCCTGGCTCATCTCCTGAATACTCCACCAGCAGCCCTCAGTAAACAGGTGCTGGATGTCATTTTTGAAGCCAGAAGACCTAGTACTAGGAAATCCTATGCTGAAAAGTGGAGAAGATATTGTTCTTGGAATCCGTCTCAAGGGAAGGGCACAGCTGCTGTGCCCTCCTTACCTCTAATCCTGGATTACCTAGCAGAGCTACTCAACAGAGGCCTATCCTTCTCCATTAAGATTCATGCCTCTGCCATCTCAACTTATTATAATACTGAGCCACCTCTATTTTCTCACCCTCTCATCAAACAGTTCCATAGAGGGGCTAACAACTTATGGTCCTGTAGGAGAGCACCCACCCCTGCTTGGAACCTTAATTTTGTACTGGAAAAGCTCACGCTACCCCCTTTTGAACCTGCAGCTTCAACAGTTGAAATTCCTCTCTTGGAAAACAGCCTTGCTTTTAGCCATAACTTCATCAAGAAGGAGGTCTGAGTTACAGGCACTAATGGCTGTGGAACCCTTCATTATTTTCCATGCTGACAGGGTTTCCCTGAGGAGTAACCTGTCCTTTATGCCTAAGGTAGTGTCCATCCATTTGCCTATCTTTTTCCCTAACCCTCAGAATAAAGGGAAAAGGATCCTGTACTCCTTGGATGTGCACAGACTGCTCAGGTTCTACCTTGATAGGACTAAACCCTTCAGAAAATCTGACCAGCTGCTAGTCAACTTTGGTACAGGGGCAGAGGGTAAGGCCATTTCAAAGCAATCTGTTTCCAAATGGATAGCACACTGCATCCATTTCTGCTACAAGCACCATGGAAAACCTACCCCACAGGGGATCAGACCACATTCCAATAGGGCTACTTCTGCCTCTACAGCATTTCTCAGGGGAATCCCTACCAGAGACGTACACACCTTCACCAAGCATTACAATTTACCAGTCTTTTCAAAATCCAGAGCTGGATTTGCTACAGCAGTCTTGCAAGGCCTACTAGCCAGCCCTAACTCTTCTTGACTGCCTCCACCCTTCCTCAGCTTTGAGAATCAACTCAAGTGTGATGACTGCAACAGTGAAACACAAAGAACATAGTACGGTTGTGTACACATACCATAAATGTAGATGTTAGAGTGTATTCACTGTTGCAGTCTTGGTTTCCCTCCCTCCAACCCCCTGGCTTTCTCTATCTTTCTACCTGTCTTCTCTATGGCCATTCCTAATGGCATTGGTATTTACTTTTTACTGGTGGAGTTCCTCACCATATACTAGCTTCCTATTTTGGGGGCTCCTGACATTTGGGGTAAGAAAAACTGATGTAATGGCGTCCACTGCCTGTTTTATACCTCTGACAACCTGGTGGCATGGAAGAAGCGACAGTATCTGATGCAGAATTCCTAAGACTGATATTCGGGCCGACTGATGGCTACCTGCAGGCAGATAACCCAAGTGTGATGACTGCAACAGTGAATACACTCGAACATCTACATTTATGGTAAGTGTACACAACCGTACTTTAGTTTACCTATTAGACTGTCGACTGCACCAAGAGTATTCAGTCTTTCTTGCCGCGCGGTGCCCAAAGCAGAAGCATTTCGCAAGTGCCGGTCGGTCGACTACTGAAATATTCGCGTTTGAGTTTCAGAACCAAAGTATTCAATAAAGCTAAGTACCCCATTGGGGAAACTTTTTTCTTGCTTTTTACCAATGTCAGAAAAAGTTAATAATTGCATTACTTGTGGGAAGCAAATACCTCATAAGGATTTTTATTTATACTGTATTCCTTGCCTAGGCCCTGACCACAACATGCCTGGCTGTCTGTTTTGTGCTAGATTTAACCAATGCACTATTAAACGTCTGTATATTTTTGCATCTAAGTATTTTGGAAACAGATTTAACTACCCAGAGATGTCGTCAGATAGCAGTCTGACTACCGGAGTGCATAAAAAACACAAAGAAAAGGACAGAGAAAGGCAGTCGAGATCCAAAACCGACGACAAAGCTTCTTCTAAGCCAGTCGCCAGTTCGTCAGTACTCAGTGAGGTGCTTTCTCAGCCCCTGATGCCCGCTACCTTCGAGTCGCAGGCCTCTACCGACACCGTTGTGGAGTCAGGCATGCCACAAGATACTCAAGTATTGGACCGATGGATGTATCTCAATCAGATGGGTCCAGAGCCGCTGAGCAGGCACCGGCTTCTGAGGGTGTATTCAGACCTCAACATTTTTACATCAAACTGACAAAAGCTGCAAAGGCAAAGGCACCTTCTAAAACTAAAAAAACGACGCCTGAGCCACATACACAACCCTCTATGCCTAAAAAACAGATGATCAAAATGGCTGAAGACCTTGTTACCTTGATCAGGGGTGTACCCATCCCCCACCAGATAAGAGGCCTAGGCAAGACACTGACTATGAATCTTCAGATCAGGTTTCTATTTCTTCTGATCAGGAATTATCTTTACCTCCCTATGAAGATTCTGATGCTGAGGAGTCTATTCCATCTGCATCTCCTCTTGAGAATTATTAATTTGGAGAAACCTTGCATACTTTGAGGGAGCATTTTCTCTGGGAGAGTCAAGACTTCTCAGAATCAAAAAAGAACCTCAGGGATTTCCTCCTCCTCCCTCAGCACAAGCCTTTAGCCATTCCCCCTGTGTTAGACATTGTGGATGATGTTTTTTCGGAGTCAAACCTGATCCCTGACTCTTTACCTCCGGCTCCCAGTAAGCCTGACGGGTATTACAGGGTCCCTGACTCTCATAAATTTTTATTTAGAAACCCTGCTGCTGATCCTGAAACTATCTCACAGGATCCTAAGGGAGTTAAGGCCTCAACAGCAAAAAACCCTACCCCCTCCGACAGAGATTCCAGGGCGCTGGACAGATGGGGAAAAAAGGTTTATACATCTGCAACCTTGGCAATCAGGGCCTTAAACTGTCAATTTCATATGCTTAAGTACCAACAACATGTTATGGGATTGCTGAAGTCTCAGCACAGAAATAAATAGGACATGCTGGAGGGACAGATTCATATCCCAGAGGCTCCCCTCACTCTGGAACAAAATCCCAATCCATGTTAGGCAGAGCCCCTCAATGATTCTCTTCAAGAGAAATCTTGAGTGGATGGGAGATCGTAGGTTTACCCCTGGGATCTCTTCTGTGTCCCTACTAGACAGAGGCACAGTAAACTAACCTTAAAAGGGCTATCTTCTGTGACCTACTATACAGAGGCACAGTCAATTAATCTAAAAGGGTGGCGAAAGCCAAACACACTCTGGCTAGGCTTATAAATGCCCTAGGGCAGCTAGCATAGTATCAACCTATGAACCTATGAAACAGAAAATGATGTTGATTTCAGAATGTGCAGAAAATAAGGAATTGCAGGAATTATTGCATGCAGCTGAACAAGCTGGGAAAGCATACTTTGCAATGTGGTTTTGATTCTTTAGAGGCCTCCTGCAGGGCCGCAGTTACTGGATCTGTGATTAGGAGGCATGCCTGATTAAAGGAACAAAATTTGCCTGATCATGTTGAAGCTAAATTACTAGATGCACCTTTACAGCATGATTCTCTGTTTGGTATTAAGGCAGAAGAGGTTTTAAAGAAATGGAAGACAAAGCTAAGTCTATGCAAACTGTTAAAGATTTTTTACAAGTGCAGTCACCTAGATTCAGTAGACACTGGCCTACAAAAAAATGGTCCTTTCCTTTGTCGGACAGAGCTCAAAGGGGCAAATCATGACACCCTAAGGGTTCCAGGAACCAGGCTCAAGACCCATACAAGTCAAAGCAATGGGACGCATCCACCTCCAAATCTGGAGGAGATAAAGCGCAAACCTACAGAAAGTAATCCCAATGACTTCCCTCTGCCTACACCAAGCACTTATCTTTTGGCAGCACCTATAGTGGGAAAATTAGCACCTTTTGCTCAAAATTGGCAGTTAATAACCCAGGACAAGTGGGTACTGAACATCGTATCACAGGGATACAGATTCCATTTCCACACACTGCCAATGACAAATGGTTGGCCAGACCTGCCAAAAAACTAATGGGCAGAGGCACAGAAACAGGTGACGTCCGTCATGGATATGGGGGCCATTCAGATGGTACCAGAACAGGAAAAAGGACAAGGTTTTTACTCAACTGTTTTTGGTACCCAGAAAGGACGAGGCCTGGCGGGGCTAATACTGGATTTATCTATTTTGAACACATACCTGGACATTCCAAAATTCAGAATGCTCACTTTGCAACAGCTTCTGCCCATGCTAGGCAAGAATGTTTGGCTGGTATCTTTAGACTTAAAAGAGGCATACCTGCATGTCCCAATAAGACAGTCGTGCAGAAGATACCT
Organism: Protopterus annectens; assembly: GCF_019279795.1. Taxonomy (NCBI): domain Eukaryota; kingdom Metazoa; phylum Chordata; order Ceratodontiformes; family Protopteridae; genus Protopterus; species Protopterus annectens. The sequence goes on from NC_056741.1 coordinate 1,332,207,277, forward strand.
CAGGTTCAAGGCTGGCTTACTGCATTACCAATTCTCTGCACTGCTCTTTGGCTTATCTACGGCACCCAGGGTCTTTACAAAGTGCCTGGCACCAGTAATTGCATTTTGCAGACAAAGAAGTATTCAAATATATCCTTACTTGGATGACTGTCTCATTCAAGCAGAGAACAAGGACACTCTTCTACGACACGTGGCATTTGTGAAAAGGCTTCTAGCATGCCTAGGGGTACACAATAAATGAAAAGAAATCACAACTGGTACCCTCTCAAAAGATAACATTCCTGGGTGCAAGCTTGCATACAACTGCCCAGACGGCTTACCTCACGCCAGACAAACAAAGGCAACTGACTACTTACTTCAAACTGATGGCAACAAAAACCCAGTCTTCTGCAAGCTCTGGGCTTCATGGCATTCTGCATTCTACTAATTCCATATGCAAGACTGCATATGAAGAAACTTCAATGGTACCTAAAAAGTTTATGGAGTCAGCATTCACACAGTCTTGAAAATAATGATTCCTCTCATCCCCTGCCTGCACAGGAGTTTCTATGGTGGGCAAAGGCCTGTCACCAAAACATGGGGCGGCCCTTCACTCTACCCCCTGCCAGCCAAACCTTAACAGCCACATCAGATTATGCCTGGGGGGCCCACATGGCAGGAAGATGCATTCAGGGCATATGGGCACCAAACCAAATGCATCTACATATCAACCAGAAAGAGATGCTAGCCGTTCAAAATGCCCTAACAGCATTCAAGGACTTCATCCAGGACAACTACTGATAAAGACGGACAACACCGCAGTCATGTGGTGTATAAACAAACAAGGGGGCATGCACTCATACCCCCTTTGCAGATTAGCCGAGGCACTGTGGGACACAGCTTTGACCTTCCAGATAAATATTCAAGCACAATTTCTGTCAGGAAAACAGAACACTCTGGCAGACGATTTAAGCAGGAACCTTATGGATCTTCACGAGTGGAAACTAAATCCACAAGTATTCAGCATGATAACAGAGAAATAGGGGAACCCAGACATAGATCTATTTCCTCTCCTCAAAATTATCAACTGAAAAGATTCTGCACAAGGACTTGTCACAGACAAGCATGGAAAGTGGACGCCCTATCTTTCAGTTGGAAAAACCTGTCAGTTTACGCCTTTCCTCCTCTGCCTCTTCTACCCAAGGTCCTCCTAAAAGTCAGACAAGAAAAGCCAAAGATGATATTAATTGCCCTGCCAATACTGGTACCCAGTCCTAAGGAACTTGTCTCAATACCCAGCTTGGACCTTGCCTCAAAGACCAAAACTACTGTCCCAGCAAAACAATCAGATCCTGCACAATCAACTACAGACTGTGAACCTGGCAGCATGGCTAATCATGTAATCATACCAATGACACCTCTCAGTAAAGCTGTGATGGATGTCATTTTGGAAGCCAGAAGGCCTAGTACTAGAAAATCTTATGCTGATTTTGAGCTTGGAATCAAGTACAGTGAATTGATACAGCAGCACCACATATTCCTCAGATATTACAATACTTAACTGAGATGCTTGACAAAGGCCCATCTTTCTCATCAATCAAAATCCATGCCTCTGCCATTTCGGCTCATTACAATACAGAGCCACCAATCTTTTCTCATCCCTTACCAAAACAGTATCTTAGAGGAGCCAAAAACCTATGGCCTCCTAAAAGATCACCTTTACCTGCATGGGACCACAGTTATGTGTTGGAAAAGCACACCCTGCCTCCATTTGAACCAGCCACTACCACTGATATAAAGTTCTTATCATGGAAGACAGCCCTGCTACTAGCAATTACTTCCGCAAGAAGGGTTTCAGCGCTACTGGCCCTCATGGCCATAGAGCCTTTTATCATATTCTACCCACACTGGGTGTCTCCAAGGACAAATCCTACCTTTATGCCTAAGGTGGTTTCCAGTGTGGCTCTTAACCAAACAATCCATCTGCCAACTTTTTATCCAAATCCGCAGAACAAAGGGGAGAGAATTTTACATTCCTCGGACATACACAGACAGCTAAGATTGTACTTGAGCAGGACAAAAGCTCTAAGAAAAACTGAGCAGTTACTAGTGTCATATGCTGCAGGATCAGAAGGAAAAGCTATCTCAAAGCAGACAGTTTCAAAGTGGATAAGCCACTGCATCCATTTCTGCTACTCAAAACATGGTAAACCTGTACACAAGGGCATTAGGTCTCATTCCACCAGAGCTCCAGCTACTAAGGCAGCCTTTCTCAGAGGGGTACCAACCAAAGACATTCTAGAGGCTGCTACTTGGAGTTCTGTTCACACCTTTACAAAGCATTACCATTTGCCTCTCTACTCTTAAGTCCAGGGCAGGCTTTGCCACTGTAGTGCTGCAGGGCCTTATAGCCGCATCTAATGCTGTTTAGCTCCAGCCTCCCAACCATAGCTTTGGGATTCTACCCAAACGTGATGACTGCAACAGTGAAACACGAAGAACATAGTACAGTTGTGTACTCTTACCATAAATGTAGATGTTCGAGTGTATTCACTGTTGCAGTCCAGGTTACCCTCCCGCCATCTCCCTTTCATTTTACAGTTTATCTTTCCTTCTCCATCTTCTACAGCCTATGTGGTGTATTTGCTTGTAGATGAAGGTAAAGTTTATATTGATGCATGTATATAGATATATATAATATTGCTACCTTTTTGGGGGCACCTGACATCGGGGGCAAGAAAAACTAAAGAAAATGGCGTCTGCTGCATGTTTTATACCCTTGACGACCTGACATCATGGAAGAGAAGACAGCAACCAACGCAGGACCCAAGACTTTGGAATTCAGGCCGACTGAGTGCATCCTGCCAGCAGATTACTCCACATGTAATGACAGCAACTGTGAGTACACTCGAACATCTACATTTATGGTAAGTGTACACAACTGTACTTTCTACTTACAGTTCATTGCAGGCTACAGGGTATTCAAATTTTTCCCATATTTGGATGACTTGCTTATCCTTGCTGAATCTTTTTCAAAGTATCAGTAGTCTCTCATTTGGGTGAGAGATCTCTCACACATGCTGGCATTTCAAGAGAATATTCAGATGTCTTTTTTTGACTCCTTCACAGGATTGGGCTCCTGGGGTGTCAGCAAGATACCTCAGTTCAAAGAAATGTTCCTCCGTAGGTAAAATTAGATCTATATCTAGATCTATTTCTAAGGTTTTCCACTCTGACTTTGACCACTGAGAGGGAATGCATCAGGATTTTTGGGTCTCGTAGCATCTGTGATTCTCATGATACCCATGGCAAGACTCCACAAGATGCGACAGTATCTGAAGTTTCTTTAGTCCCAACACCAACATCTTTTCTTTTTTCATATCCCAGTGCTGGGGTTTGTCAGAAGGGAAATGTTTTGGTGGAGGCTGCAAATATTCTTAAATCCAAGACTCCCCTTCTTCCCCCCTTTTCCAAAGCAGTCAGTCACCAGAGATACCTCGGTCTTTGTTTGGGGTGCAGTTTCATAAAGGATAAAGGTGCAAGGTGTGTGGGACACGAAGGACAAGACACAAGCAGATAAGTATAAAAGAAATGCCTGCTCTGATCAAAGCAGTCAACTGCCTGAATCATCTTTGGTCACGGTGATCGCTTCAAGTTGGTACAGACAATATTACAGATGTTCGTGTTTCACTGTTGCAGTCATTACACTTGGGTTATCCTGCTGGCAGGCGACCCGTAGTCGGCCCGAGTTCCAAAGTCTTGGTCCGGCGTCAGTTGCTGTCACCTCTTCCCTGACATCAGTGCACCAGGGGTATAAAAGTTGCAACCGACGCCATTTTCTTCAGTCTTTCTTGCCACGCGGTGCCCGAAGCATAAGCAGTTCGCAAGTGCCGGTCAGCCGACTCCAGAGATTTTCAAAATTGAATTTCAGAACCGAAGTCTTCAATAAAGCTAAGTACCCCTGTTGGGGAAACTTTTTCTTGCTCCAGACCGATGTCAGTAAAAGTTAATAATTGTATTTCTTGTGGGAAGCAAATACCTCATAAGGACTTCCATTCTTACTGCATTCCTTGCCTAGGCCCTGACCACGACGTCACTAGTTGTCGGTTTTGTGCTAGATTTAATAAACGCACTATTAAACGTCTGTTTGATTTTGCTTTACATTATTTTGGACAAAGATTTAATTACATAATGCCATTGGAACAACCGACTACCAGAATGTATAAAAAAACGCAAAGACAAAGAAAAAGGCAGGCATCCGAGGTCCAAAACCGACTAAGCCTCTTCTAGGCCAGTCGCCGGTTCTCAGTGAAGTGCTTTCCCAGCCCCTGACACCCACTACCTCAGAGCCACAGGCCGCAACCGACAGCCACGTGGACACACTGAGGCCTGTGGAAACTCAAGGTATTGGGCCTACGGAAAATATACCCTCAGGTGGATCTGGAGCCGCTGAGCAGGCACCGGCTTCTGAGGGTGTTTTCAGACCTTCACAGCTTACAATTAAAGCTACTACAGCAGCAAAGGCAAAGTCAAAAACACCATTAAAGACAACAAAACAAGTGCAGCATTCTCCAGAACAGTCATCCATACCTAAGAAACAGATGCTTAAAATGTCCGAAGACCTTATTACTTTAATCAGGGGCTCCCATCCCCCTCCTGACAAAAGGCCTAGGCAAGACACTGATTATGATTCCTCTGGTCAGGTTTCCATTTCTTCTGATTCTTCTTCTGACCAGGGCTATTCTCTCCCTCCCTATGAGGACTCTGATGCTGAAGAGTCCATTCCTTCAGCCTCACCGCCTGAGGATTACTCTTTTGGGGAAACCCTGCACACCATGAGGGAGCATTTCCATTGGGAGAGCCAGGATTACTCAGAATCCAAGAAAAGGCTCAGAGATTTCCTTCTATTGCCTCAGCACAGGCCCTTGGCTATCCCCCCTGTGCTTGTTATTGTTGATTATGTTTTTTCTGAATCCAGTCTGTCTCCATATTCTTTACCCCCTGCACCAGTAAAGCGAGACAGGTACTACAGCGTCCCTGACTCTCATAAATTTCTTTACAAAAACCCCGATGTGGACCCAGAAACTATTTCCCAGGGTCCAAAAGGGGGTTAAAGCTTCCACTGCCAAAAATCCTGTCCCCTCAGATAAGGTTTCCAGAGCTCTGGACAGATGGGGGGAAAAAGTTTACACTTCTGCTACTTTAGCTGTAAGAGCTTTAAAGTGTCAGTTTCACATGCTTAATTATCAGCAGTATCTCGTGTCATTGTTAAAGCAGAAAATGGTTACAAATACTGAAGGTCCTGAATGTAAAGAAATGCAGGATTTATTGCATGCATTTGAACAAGTGGGAAAGCATATTCTGCAATGTGGTTTTGATTCATTAGAGGCTTCTTGTAGAGCCGCAGTTACAGGCTCAGTTATTCAAAGACATGCTTGGTTGAAAGAACAAAGTTTACCTATGTTAAAATGAAATTATTGGATGCTCCACTACAGCATGATACTTTATTTGGTGTTAAGGCAGAAGAGGTTTTAAAGAAAATGAAGGATAAAGCAAAGTCAATGCAAACTGTGAAAGATTTCTTACAGGTTCAGCCACCTAGATTTAGTAGGAACTGGCCTTCAAAAAATTGGTCCTTTCCAGTGTCAGACAGGCCACAAAGAGGCAGATACAGACGTCCAAGAGGCAGATCTCAGCCCCAAGGCTTCTACAGACCTAAACAATGGGGTGCTCCAGCCCCCAAAGGAGGAGAAGACAAATCACAACCTTATAGGAAGCAGTCACAATGATGTCCCTCTGCAAGTGCCAAGCACTTACCAGTTGACAGCACCCCTAGGGGGAAAGCTAGCACTTTTCTCAAAAAATTGGCACATGATCACCCAAGACCAATGGGTGTTGAATATAGTTTCTCAAGGGTACAGGATGTTCATCGTGCATACAGCTGCAGTCATAACAGATGGGTTCTCCTGCCGTCAGGCGGGTCCTCGGTCGGCCGAATTCCGAAGTCTAGGTCCGGCGTCGGTTGTCGTCGCTTCTTCCCTGACGTCAGTGCGACAGAGGTATAAAGGAACCAGCCGACGCCATTTTCTTCCGTCTTTCTTGCCGCGTGGTGCCCGAAGCAGAAGCAGTTCGCAAGTGCCGATCGGCCAGCTCCTGAAATTACGGAAATTTTTAAACCGAAGTCTTCTTGAAAGCTAAGTACCCCGTTGGGGAAACTTTTCTTGCCTCAGACCGATGTCAGACAAAGTTAATAATTGTATTTGAAGTAAACACCAACAGGCAAAAAATAGTTTGAACAGCTCACAATGGAATTTTTACGCAAGGTTACTAATGATTTGTATAGGCCAAATTTAATCTTTTTGACCATTGATGTGGTAGACCTGTTTTCCGTAATTCCTACGGAAACAGGGTTAGAATGGATGGAGGAGGCCCTATGGGATTGTCCAGGGATTACCCACAATGATGTTAGTATGATTATTGGGCTATTGGAATTGGTATTGAAAAACAATTATGTGTTTTATGGTGGCGAATACTTTCAACAGACCACCGGGGTATCTATGGGAGCCAACTGTGCCCCAACATACGCAGACATTATTATGGCAGTTTGGGAGAAAAAATTCGTCCACAACAGTGACTTTGTTAACAACTGGATTCACTACTCAAGGTTCCTGGACGACATTTGTATATTTTGGGTCGGCCCCATTGAGACCATTGATCTATTCCTTTCTTATATCAGTGGTACTACTACATTTTTAAAGTTTACACACCAGATATCTGAAAAATCTGTCAATTATTTGGACGTTACCCTTAGTAAAAGTCCATCTGGGTTTACTTCTACAGTATATCGGAAGCCCACTTTTTCAGACAGTTATTTACACTTTCAAAGTTCCCATCCCGGGTTTCAAAAAAGAGGAATTATTAAAGGACAGTTTGTTAGGGTGTCGCGTATGACATCCCAGGACACACAGTTTAACATTGAGTGTGACAAACTTTCTTCTATGTTCCTTGAGAGGGGCTATCCTATGTCCATGATTAATTCTGTTAAGGATGAAGTTATCAAAGGAAGATCTACCAGGTTTATGCCCATTTTGGGGCAAGGGCATTTAGAAGTACAGACTAATCAGGGTATAACTACCCCGACTTTTGATAGTAGTCATTTACTTTTTATTACTGAATACAGTGCTAATGTTGGTAACATTATCAACATTATTGACACGGAATTTAAATCTTTTCAGGACTTAACGGATTTAAGTGGCCTCAAGGAAAAAACATTTAAAACCGTTTACAGAAAGGGTTTTAACATTAAAAGAATATTGGAACAGGACACACAATATTTTAATTTGAGAGACCATAGAAAGGGGACCTATAAGTGCGGGCGGTGTTCCCAATGTAAATATATTTTAAATAAAGAATATGTATACCTGGAAGGTAGAAATAGAAAAATTACTTCTGTTAGATTTTATAATTGTTACTCCTTTGGAGTTATTTATTTGGCAGTGTGCCAGTCTTGCCAGGCATTTTATGTCGGCAAGACAGAAAGACAACTTCGTAAACGGGTGTATGAACATTATTATGACATACAGAAATGTAACACAAACAATGCACTTTATAGGCACACCACCATATGTACTGGAGCGGTTTTCCTGTTTTTTATTTTGGATTCTGTTTCTAAAGATGTTAGGGGTGGACCTTGGGAAGTTAGATTATCCCATAGAGAAACCTACTGGCAGATTTTTTTAGAATCTAACCGACTTTCAGGCCTTAATGATTTTATATCTATAATACCATATCTAAAGCTTAAATCACAAAGAATTTGAAGTATTTTAACATAATTTTTGTAATTATTGTATTAAGTTTATTACATTATATATATATTTAAACTGTCTTATTTATGTATGACCTTTTGAAAACATTTCTTAAGGTATTCATTTACAAAAATTGAATTTTATTTATTATGGGTTCATGAGGTTAGCGTACTATTTATTTATTTTAGAGCTTTGCTGTTTTGTTTATTACTTTATATATACATAGTTTTAAAGTACAAACTTGTGGCTTTAAAAGTAATTATTCTATTCACTCGTTAATTGTCCATTGATTGTTTTAGTATTGAAACCTGTGGAATGCTATACATGCATTCATCTGATGAAGTTATATGGTTGACGAAAACGTGTATTCAGTCTGTGGCGTTAATAAAATTATTAAATCATTTTGGAGTCATCTATATTTGAAACCTCATTGTGAGCTGTTCAAACTATTTTTTGCCTGTTGGTGTTTACTGCATACCGGACATTTGTTCTTGTATTGGTGGTCAGTTTTGGAGCGTTACTTTTCGTTTGGTTTTAATAATTGTATTTCATGTGGGAAGCAAATACCGCATAAGGATTTCCATTCCCTCTGTATACCTTGTTTAGGCCCAGACCACGACGTCTCGGTCTGTCGCTTTTGTGCTACATTCAACAAACGCACCATTAAGCGTCGGGCGGAGTTCGCCCAGCATTATTTTGGAAAAACATTTAATTATATTATGTAGTCGGATACTCCGACTCAAGTTTTGTCTAAAAAACGCAGAGATAAGGACCGACACACGAGGTCCGCAGCCTCTACTGACACCACGCCAAAGCCGACTACACGTGGTCCGGTTCTCAGCGAGGTGCCTACGCAGCCCCTGACTACCGACGACACTTCATTGGCGGTGTCTGCTGTGCCCGAGGTCGCAGGCTTCTCGGCCCACACCCCGACTACAGATACCGAAGCCATTCTTGGCGTTGAACCTCAAAATGTGGACAGGTCTACCTCCACTCAAGGTGTCTTCAGACCTTCCTCTTCTTTTTCCATCAAGGCTTTCACTAAGTCTAAAGCAGCCATGCATTCTAAGAGACAAGCTACACGGGGCCCATCTCCAGGCCCCATGCCTAAAAAACAGATGCTTAAAATGGCTGAGGATTTAATTACTCTTATCAGGGGTTCTCAAACCCCACCGGACAAAAGGCCCAGAGTGGAGGAAGAATCCCCCTCCTCTGATCAGGGCTCCATTATTTCAGAGCACTCGGATGATCAGGAACATTCTTACTCCCCTTTTGAAGACTCTGATGCAGAGGATTCCATTCCTTCTGTATCCCCCCCCCAGAGGATTACTAATTTGGGGAAACTTTGCATACCTTAAGGGAACACTTCCACTGGGAAGGCCAAGATTATTCAGATTCCAAGAAAAGGCTTAGGGAATTTCTCTTGCTACCTCAGCACAGGCCTCTGGCTGTACCTCCTGTCTTGGACATCCTAGATGATGTTTACTCGGAAGCCTGCCTTAACCCGGATTCTCTGCCTCCAGCCCCAGTCACGCCTGACAGGTACTACAGGGTTCCTGACTCACACCAATTTCTATACAAAAGCCATGCTGCTGACCCAGAAACCATCTCACAGGGCCCCAATGGAGTTAAGGCCTCCATTGCCAAAAATCCATTGCCTTCCGAGAGAGATTCCAGATCCTTAGAAAGGTGGGGAAAAAAGGTATATATCTCGGCTACCTTATCCATGAGGGCCTTAAACTGTCAGTTTCATATGCTAAAATACCAACAGTTTTTGTTATCGCAATTGAAGGGTAAAATGTCACAACCTGAACAACCAGACTTGAAGGAGTTGCAGGATTTGATACATAGTGCAGAACAAGTGGGTAAGCATACCTTACAATGTGGTTTTGATGCTCTAGAGGCCTCATGTAGAGCTGCTGTTACAGGATCAGTCATACGTAGGCATGCCTGGCTCAAGGAACAAGCCTTGGCTGATCATGTCAAAGCTAAATTACTAGACGCCCCTCTTCAAAAGGATGTATTATTTGGTGCTAATGCTGAGGACGTATTAAGGAAAATGGAGGAAAAGGCTAAATCAATGCAAACTGTGAAAGAATTTCTACAAGTTCATCCCCCACGTTTTAGTAGAAATTGTCCTTTCCTGCCACAGACAGACCCCAAAGAGGCAGATACAGGCGCTCGAGGGGCAGAGGACAATCCCAAGGATCGTATAGAGGCAGACAATGGCAAGCTCCTACACAAAGAGGTGGTGAGGACAACTCACAATCCTTCAGAAAGCAAACCCAATGACTTTCCCCCTTCGCATGCCAACCAGGTTTCAAATGGCAGCCCCCTTAGGAGGAAAGCTAGCATTATTTTCAAAAAATTGGCATGTTGTCACAAAGGACAAATGGATCCTGGACATTATAAACAGAGGCTACAAATTCCATTTTCACACCCTTCCAAAAATGAGAGGCATGCCAAACCTGCCACACAATCAAAGGGCAGAGGCACAAAAACAAATTACAGATCTCATAAACATGAAAGCTATTCAAGAGGTACCTACGCACGAACAAGGTCAAGATTTTTATTCCAGGCTATTTCTGGTGCCAAGGAAGGGAAAAGATTGGAGACCTATTTTGGATCTATCCATCCTAAAGACATTTCTACTCGTACCAAAATTCAAGATGCTCACTCTACAGCAACTTCTTCCCATGCTGGGCAAGGAGTCTTGGCTGGTAACATTGGACCTCAAGGAGCCATACCTGCATGTCCCAATCAGACAAAATTGCAGAAGGTACCTCAGATTTCTTGCAGGTTCAACCCATTATCAATTCTCTGCATTGCCCTTTGGCTTATCTACTGCGCCCAGAGTATTCACGAAATGCCTGGCATCAGTAATTGCCTACTGCAGACTTCAAGGGATACAAATATACCCCTATTTGGACGACTGCCTGATCCAAGCGGACAGCAAGCATATTCTTCTGAAACATCTGGCTTATGTAATAATGTTATTGAAATCTCTGGGATACACAGTCAACAAAAAGTAATCAAGGCTAATACCCTCTCGGAAGATAATTTTCCTCGGTGCCAATTTGGACACACACACCCAGATGGCCTACCTCACGCCAGAGAAGCAGGGGCAACTAATACAATACTTCAGAACACTAGCAAATTTCACCAGGCTGACTGCAAGGAAAATCCTGCAGGCTCTGGGATTTATGGCATCTTGCATCTTACTAATCCAATGTGCAAAGCTGCATATGAGGAAACTACATTGGTACCTGAAAAACATATGGTCTCAACACAGCCACAGTTTGGAAACAATAATACCACTAATTCCATGTCTGCAAAAGGAATTTCTGTGGTGGACTCAAGCATGTCAAACAAACATAGGTCTTCCATTCAGCAAGCCTCAAGCAAATAAAGTCATCACAACAGACGCCTCGGACTATGCCTGGGGGGCGCACATGACAGATCGGTGCATTCAGGGCAAATGGTCCCAAAAAGAAAAGCACCTTCACATCAATCAAAAAGAAATGCTAGCAGTAATAAATGCTATTATAGCTTTCAAGGGCCTTCTACAACCAGGCCAATTATTGATAAGAATGGACAACACCACAGTTATGTAGTACATAAACAAACAGGGAGGAACACGTTCTTACCCCCTATGCAGACTGGCCATGTCACTTTGGAACATGGCCATGGACTTACAAATGGAACTACAAGCACAGTACTTGCCAGGCAAGGAAACCACGCTGGCAGACAACCCAAGCAGGAATATGACAGATCCACACGAATGGAGATTGCATCCAAAAGTTTTTACAGAAATAATCCAAGAATGGGGAAGGCCAGACATAGATCTCTTTGCTTCCCACAAGAATCACCAATTGACAAAATTCTGCTCAAGGATCTTCATCCAAAGGCCTGGAGAGTGGACACTCTTTCTTTCAGTTGGACATCTATGACAGTTTATGCCTTCCCTCCTCTTCCTCTGCTGCCCAAAGTTCTATTAAAGACCAAAGCAGACAGACCAAAGATGATTCTCATTGCTCTGGACTGGCCAAGGCAACACTGGTACCCACTCTTGAGGAGTCTTACGCATTCCCCACCATGGACCCTTCCTCTAATGCCTCCTCTTCTGACTCAGCACAGTTACAAAACTCTTCACAGCCAGCTAAAAACACTCAATCTAGCCGCATGGAAGATTCCTTAGCATCTCAACAGGCCCTACTCTCCAAGAAGGTGCAGGATGTCATTTTGGAGGCCAGAAGGCCATCAACTAGAAAAGCTTACTCCGCAAAATGGAAACGTTTTTGTGTCTGGAATGAGAAAAAGGGCCCAGGATCCTGGAAAACTGAATTTACCTCAAATACTACAATATTTGGCTGAACTGCTAAGCAGTGGACTTTCTATCTCCTCCATCAAAATACATGCCTCAGCCATTTCTGCAGAATACAACACGGATCCACCTTTACTCTCTCACCCTCTCAAGACAGTTCCTCAGAGGGGCTAAGAATTTAAGGCCTCCAAGGAAACCACCAATACCTGCTTGGGATCTTAATTTCATCCTGGAAAAATTGACCTTGCCTCCCTTTGAGGCAGCTGCCTCATCAGATTTGCAATATTTGTCCTGGAAAACAGCTTTCCTTCTAGCTGTCACCTCAGCTCGTAGAGTTTCAGAAATACAGGCTCTCATGGCTGTCCAGTCTTTTATCATCTTCCATCAGGACAGAGTTTCCTTACGAACCAACCCGTCCTTTATGCCTAAAGTGGTATCCAGGGTAGCTTTAAATCAGGCCATTCATTTACCTACTTTTTATCCTAATCCTCAAAACAAAGGGGAGCGATTACTACATTCCTTGGACATCCACAGACAGCTGCGTTATTATTTGGACAGAACAAAGCCTTTCAGAAAATCAGAACAGCTCCTTGTGGCCTATGCGGTAGGAGCTTAAGGGAAGCCAATTTCCAAACAGACAATCTCAAAATGGATAGCCCACTGCATACGCTTTTGCTATTCCTTTCATGGCAAAACTGTTCCTGCAGGCATTAGAACTCATTCCACCAGGGCCACAGCCACCGCTGCAGCCTTCCTCAGAGGAGTTCCTACCAAGGTTATTTTGGAAGCAGCCACTTGGAGTTCTGTGCATACCTTCTCCAAGCACCACAACCTACCATTATACTCCAAATCTAGAGCAGGCTTTGCCACGGCAGTCTTGCAAGGCATTTTGGCTCCTCCTAGTTCCGACTAGTGCCTACCACCCCTTTCTTAGCTTTCGGATTCTACCCATCTGTTATGACTGCAGCTGTATGCACGATGAACATAGTACAGATGTCCTTCATGGATGCATCTGCAGTCATAACAAGTGGGTTGTCCTGTCGTCAGGCAGCCCTGCAGTCGGCCGGATTCAAAGTCCGGTCCGCTGCTTGTACGATAATACTCACCCCCTATCTCTCATCTCTGTTGCCCGCATCAGCTAAAAATCAGCGGCGCCATTTTCCTCAGTCTTTCTTGGCGTGAAGCGTTGTGCTGAAGCTGTTAGCAAAAAGAAAGCAAGCTGACAACAGATTTACAAAGGGTCATTTATTGCTACAAAGGATACAGGATACAGTCAATTTACACAAAAAGTCAAGGCTATAATCATCTCAAAAAGGACATTCTTGAAGAATGCGACACAGTACAGTACAAATTCCCACTAGCATGGAAGGTGACTCACCACTCTTCTTCACTGAAAGGCCTAAACACATATGCATTCCCACTCTTCCTTTGATACACAACAAAAAACTCAAGGAAACCCTGATGCCTTTGATGTTAACTCAGAACAACTACAGGCATCATACATCCAAACCTAGCAGCAGCTAACCCAGAACTTTCCCCAAAAGAGTAAGACATTATTCTTGAAAGCACGCAGACTTCAACAAAATGAACTATGCTGGAAAATGGAAAAGGTTTGTCATTTGGAGGACGGAAAGAGGAAAAGATGTGCAAACTTTTTGTACCTACCATAAATGTAGATGTTCGAGTGCTAATACAGCTGCAGTCCAGGTTTCCCTCCCTCCTTCCCCTCTTGAAACAGGCCTATAGGCTAACACATCCTCATACAACCTGATTGGGGTTTTCATTTATGATGTATTTGCTTGCAGCTACTGTATTTTGATTATATAGCACTGCGTTATCGCACAAATTTATTATTGCCTCCCTTCTGGGGGCACCTGACATCTGGGCCAGAAAAACTGAAGAAAATGGCGTTGGCTGGTTCCTTTATACCCGTCGCACTGACGTCAGGGAAGAAGCGACGACAACCGACGCCGGACCTAGACTTTGGAATTCGGCCGACCGAGGACCCGCCTGACGGCAGGAGAACCCATCTGTTATGACTGCAGCTGTATTAGCACTCGAACATCTACATTTATGGTAGGTACAAAACTGTACTTTTTGTACCTACCATAAATGTAGATGTTCGAGTGCTAATACAGCTGCAGTCCAGGTTTCCCTCCCTCCTTCCCCTCTTGGGACAGGCCTACTGGCTAACACCTCCTCATACAACCTGATTGGGGTATTCATTTATGGTGTATTTGCTTGCAACTACTGTATTTTGATTATATTGCATTGCTTTATTACACAAATTTATGTATTGCCTTCCTTCTGGGGGCACCTGACATCTGGGGTAAGAAAAACTGAAGAAAATGGTGTCGGCTGGTTCCTTTATACCCCTGTCGCACTGACGTCAGGAAAGAAGTGAAGACAACCGACGCCGGACCTAGACTTTGGAATTCGGCCAACCGAGGACCCGTCTGACGGCAGGAGAACCCATCTGTTATGACTGCAGCTGTATTAGCACTCGAACATCTACATTTATGGTAGGTACAAAACTGTACTTTCCACTTCCACATGCTTCCAAAACCAAAAGCTATGCCAAACCTGCCTCAAAACCAATGGGCAGAGGCACAAAAACAGATTGCAGCTCTTATGGATATGGGAGCTATTCAAAATGTTCCACAAGAAGAACAGGGCCACAGATTTTACTCACGACTTTTCCTAGTATCCAGAAATGACAAAGCATGGAGACCAGTACTGGACCTGTCAATCCTAAATACTTTCCTGGATGTTCCAAAATTCAAAATGTTAACACTACAACAACTCTTGCCCATGCTGGGCAAAGAGGCTTGGCTAGTTACTTTGGATCTCAAGGAGGCATACCTGCACGTCCCAGTCAGACAGTCATGCAGAAGATACCTCAAATTTATAGCAGACTCAATGCATTATCAATTCTCTGCACTGCCCTTTGGCTTATCTATTGCGTCCAGGGTCTTCACAAAATGCGTGGCGCCAGTAATTGCATTTTGCAGGCAAAAAGGAATTCAAATATATCCCTACTTGGATGACTGCCTTATTCAAGCATAGAGCAAGGACATTCTTCTAAAACACCTGGAGTTTGTAAAAAGATTACTAATTTGCCTAGGGTACACAGTAAAGGAAAAGAAATCAGAACTAGTGCCCTCTCAAGAGATAATATTCCTGGGTGCAAGCTTAAATACAACTACCCAGATGGCTTATCTCACACCAGACAAACAAAGGCAACTGACTCATTACTTTCAAATGATGGCAACAAAGACCCAGCTCCCTGCAAGAAAATTTCTGCACGCCCTGGGTTTCATGGCATCTTGCATTCTACTAATTCCATACCAAACTGCATATGAGGAAACTACAATAGTATCTAAAAAGTGTTTGGACTCAGCATTGTCACAGCCTAGAGACAATCATAACCTTGATTCCCTGCCTACAACAGGAGTTTCGATGGTGGTGCCAGGCCTGTCACCACAACAAGGGACAGCCTTTCACCTTACCTACAGCCAGGCAGACAATAACAATGGATGCATCGGATTATGCCTGGGAGCACATATGGCAGGAAAATGTATTCAGGGCACGTGGCCCAAGGAACAAATGCATCTTCACATCAATCAAAAAGAGATGCTAGCTGTACAGAATGCCCTCACAGCCTTCAAGGTCCTAATACATCCAGGACAATTATTAATAAAGACGGACAATACCACAGTTATGTGGTACATAAACAACCAAGTGGATACACATTCCTACCCCCTATGCAGACAAGCCATGACTTTGTGGAACACAGCACTGACTTACCAGGTGCATCTGCAAGCACAATTCCTGCCAGGAACAAAAAGTACACTGGCAGACGAACTAAGCAGAAATCCCATGGATCCTCACGAATGGAAGCTAAATCCACAAGTGCTCAACATGATAACAAGGGAATGGGGACGCCCAGACATAGATCTATTTGCCTCCCCTCACAATTGCCAATTACAGAAATTTTGCACAAGGACTTATTACTCAAGCATGGAAAGTGGAATGCTCTATGTTTCAACTGGAAAAACCTGACAGTCTATGCCTTCCCTCCGATGCCTCTTCTCACTAAGGTGCTTCTAAAAGTCAGACAAGAGAGGCCAAAAATTATCCTGATTTGCACCAGACTGGCCACGCCAGCACTGGTACCCAATCCTAAAGATTTTGTCCCAAGGCCCGCCTTGGCCTCTACCTCAAATCCCTCATCTTCGGACACAGCAAAACAATCAGACTCTGCACAGTCAACTCAGAACCTTAAACCTGGCAGCATGGCAGATAATGTAGCCACTCAGACTGCACTTCTCTCTAAAGCTGTTATGGATGTAATTTTGGAAGCCAGGAGACCCAGCACTAGGAATCCTTATGCGGAAAAATGGAAGAGATTCTGTGCTTGGAACCAGGCACAAGGGCTCGATCCACTGGTCCCTAATATGCCTCAGATTTTGCAATACCTGACTGAGATGTTGGCCAATGGCCTATTTTTTTTCTTCTATTAAAATCCATGCCTCTACCATTTCAGCTTATTACAATACGGATCCTCCCTTTTGTTTTTCACATCCTCTACTACGACAGTACCTCAGAGGGGCAAAGAATATAAGACCCCCCCCCAGGAGAGCACCAGTACCTACTTGGGACCTCAATTTTGTTTTAGAAAAACTAACACTGCCTCTTTCTGAACAAGCCAACACAGCTGATCTAAAATTCTTGTCATGGAAAACTGCTCTGCTCCTAGCAGTAACTTCAGCAAGAAGAGTTTGAGTTACAGGCATTGATGGCTGTGGAACCTTTCCTCATTTTTCACCAGGACAGGGTTTCCCTAAGGACAAACCCAACATTCATGCCAAAAGTGGTCTCCAATGTGGCCTTAAACCAAACTATTCATTTGCCTACTTTCTACCCAAATCCACAGAATAAAGAGGAAAGACTTCTGCACTCTTTGGATATTCACAGGCAGCTACGATTTTACTTGAACAAAACAAAAGCTTTCAGAAAAACTGAGCAACCGTTTGTAGCATATGCTGCAGGATCACAAGGAAAACCTGTTACAAAGCTGACAATCTCCAAATGGATAGGACACTGCATCCGCTTCTGTTATGCACAACTTGGCAAATCTGTGCCTAAGGGCATTAGGCCTCATTCTACCAGAGCAGCAGCCACTTCAGCAGCTTTCCTCAGAGGGGTACCAACCAAAGACATATTAGAAGCTGCAACCTGGAGCTCAGTGCACACTTTTACCAAGCACTACCACCTACCTCTCTATTCCAAATCCAGAGCAGGCTTTGCCACTGCAGTTCTGCAGAGCTTGTTAACCTCGCCAAATCCAATCTAGATCCAGCCACCCTACCTCAGCTTTGGGATTCTACCCAAGTGTAATGACTGCAACAGTGAAACACGATGAACATAGTACAGTTGTGACCTACCATAAATGTAGATGTTTGAATGTATTCACTGTTGCAGTCCTGGTTACCCACCCACCATCCCTCTCTTTGCTGGGACTATTCTGTACTTCTCAACTCTATACAACTTATGTGGTGCATTTGCTTTTAGAAGAAGAAAATGTTTTTAGTGATGTATGCATGGTTGTTTGGCATATTTTTATCTTTATAGCCTTCATATCTGGGGGCACCTGACATCTGGGACAAGAAAAACTGAAGAAAATAGCGTCGGTTGCAACTTTTATACCCCTGGCACACTGCCGTCAGGGAAGAGGTGACAGCAACCGACGCTGGACCAAGACTTTGGAACTCGGGCAGACTATGGGTCGCTTGCCAGCAGGATAACCCAAGTGTAATGACTGCAACAGTGAATACACTCAAACATCTACATTTATGGTAGGTACACAACTGTACTTTATGTAGTACATCAGCAAGTAAGGGTGGAACCAAGTGGTACCCCCTTTGCCTACTATTCATGCTAGCTACACTGTCACTCTACAGGCATCCTACATTCTGTTGGAGCAAAATTGTGTGGCAGATGAGCTGAGCAGGACAAGGACAGACCCTCACAAATGGAATCTAGATTGGGGGTCTTACAAAACTTAGTACATCTGCCAGGAGTTCCTCAAGTAGACCTATTTCCCTCCTCTCTAAAGAATCAGCTATCAAGTTTCTGCTCCAGGACTCTGAACAAGAAGGCCTGGAAGACAGGTGCCTTTTCTTTTTTTTCTTTTCACTGCATGGAAAAGAAAAGAAAGAAAATGTACCCTGTGCACTTTTTACTGATATCCAGGGTACTTCTGAAGATACAAAACAAATTCCCAAAGAACATTGTGATGACTCCCTTCTGGGCCAGGTAACAGTGTTTTTTTTCCTTCTTTTGGAAATGGCCAGGTGCATTTACCATAAGCTTCCTCTCAGAATGGATCTACCCGCACAAGATCTTGGGTGTTTGATACACACCATCCACAATCAACTTTGATTGGCTGCCTGGATGATAGGGTCTTAATTGCCTTTAGGCACTTGTTTACTGAAGATGAGTAGCAGGTACTAATGGAGATGAGAAAGCCTGCTACTAGAAAAGTAATATATTAGCAAGTGGGAAAGGTTTTCTAGTTGGTGCCAGCAAGCATATCCAGCACCTATTCAGAGCTAGTTGTTCGCGGGTCTATATTAGAACATCGAAGTTTCAAAACTTTGAATGTTCTAATATCGACCTCTATTCAGCGAAAGCTGAAAATATCGAAGCAACAGAAAAACAATTTTTTTTCTTAGGGAAATAATTCTGTTATCCATTTCTGTTGCTTCTGTATTTTCAGCGCTGTGGTGGAAAGTTGCGGGTCGGGTTCAGGTAAATGTGCGATTGAGTGCGGGTTAGGTTAGTTAGGGTTTAGCTGCGGGTTGGGTATGTGTACGATTGTGTGGACGTGAGGGTTAGGGTGGGGTAGGTGAGTTAGGGTTAGGGCGCGGGTGAGGTGAGTGTGCAATAGCGATGGACTTTAGGGCTAGGGTTTGGGTTAAGGTAAGTGGATAGTTAGTGGTGTGTGTATAGTCTAGTGTAGGGTTAGGTGTAAGATTTTAGGTGTATGTGTGTGGATTGCTGTTTGTTTGGTGTGCTTGTGTTGTGTGTGTTTTGGAGCAGTGAAATTTTTCCCTAGGAAAACATTCGCTGTTCTGTATGTTCAATAGGGGTTAATGTTAGAACATTCAAAGTTTTGAAACTTCGATGTTCTATTATAGACCCGTTGTTCGCTGTTTTTTCAGTGTTTGTGAGTTACGGTCCTACAGCCTTTCTTGCTACTCCAAGGTTGATTAATCTGCCTTTTCAGCATGTCTGCTCATGGATCCTTCTCTCAATGCATTTTCATGTTAAAATGTTTTTGAAAGGAGTTTTTGCATAAGAGACCTACAAGAAAACTGGTAGCCCCTCCTTAGGATATTAATTTTGTGTTAAGGAAGCTAACACTTTCTCCGTTTGAACCAGCTAACCTGGGTGATTTGAGGTTCTTAACATGTCTGAGTTGCAAGCTCTTATGATGAGTCAACCCTGTGATGTCCCCACTCTGAGCCAGTAATCAATGAGCTTGAATCCTCACCAGACACTGGAGAGGGACATTCACTTGGAATACAAATGGATACAGTCAGTATTTTCAGATGCAGACCTCTGCATCAAGCACAGTTTCTCTTAAGAGCACCCAAGGAACATGCTCAATCCAGGAGCTAGTTCTTCTCTATGTCTGTCCAGACCCCAGTAAGACTCCCCACTGGCACAGCTCAAAGTTGAGTCTTTACCCGGGGTTCCAAGCTAAGTCCTCCCATACTCTTTCTGTGAAACCAGTGGCTTGTGTCCCTGCTCCAAGCAGCTGACACATTCTTTGAGATTTGATTTGCACACACACACACACACACACACACACACACACACACACACACACACACACACACACACACTCCTGCTCCTGGGAAAGGCTGGTACAGATTCACCTGCTGTACACCTTCTGCCCAGACTATGATTTAGTTATCACTGCCACCAGTACCCCTGCCAACTACTTTAAGGCTCCTACAAGGGTACCCAATTATACTGAGTGAAATTAATATTAATACAAATGGTATTGTTGACCAAACAGTAAGGTTTTCAGGAGTGGCCAGAGTTGTCATCAAATAAATAGGTGCAAATATTCTCAAAACTTAAGTATTTTTCTAAAAGGACCAGCTGCATTGAGAAGTTTTAAAATATATTTAATCATAAATAATAAAATAACATGAGAATACTAAATATCTGTTTAGAGTTAACACCAGTTTGTCACAGGGAATATTAAAAATAACACAGATGGAAAGTTTCACACTGTTATAGAAAAACAGTTTCTGGCTAGTCTCACTATTTCTGATCGACTAAAAGAATTACTGTTCCTATTTACTGAATAGAGCAAGGCAAGCTGGGTGAGTGTTCCTTGTTTCAGATCCAAGACAGAATACAGAATACAGAATGCTGTAGAAACTTCAGTCTCCTCTGATATTAAAACATTGTTTCTGTACAGAATGACATCACATACATCTGGTCATCTGACTCTGTTTCCCATGCTATCACCAACACTAGAAGCTGTCAGGGTTTAGCACTTACATGTTAACATACACACAGAGCATTGCTCAGATGTGGTGCAGCTGTTGGAAGTCATAAAATCATTCCAGTCTTCCTACAGTAGGTATAACCTATTCTCTAGTACATACATTGAGTCTCTGGCTCCCTTCAGAACTGTGGAATAACATCTTTATGGCTTGACCCATAAAGTAATTTAATTTCAAGAATATTTTTTACCAAAGTCAGGTGGATTAACCTCTTTTCTCCCAGTATATGCTGTTACAGTGTATACATTTAATTCAGTTACAGTAGTACGTGTATATTTCTTTTCCTTCCAGCAGGGTGCACTGTTAGATTTTAACACAAGAAACCTCACAAATATATTTTCAGCACAAGCATCTGTCCAAATCAGTTTGATACACAAATTACATATAATAATTTACAAAATTCCATCTAGCTATGCTGGCAATGTTACACATCCACTGCCCCACTGCTCCGGGCATGGCTTGGTGGATGTACCTCCTTTCAAAACAAACTCTACCTCCTATTCCACAGGGACAGCGTTTCTTTCTGAACTAGTACTTTTATGCCTAAAGTGGTATCCAGGTGTACTTTAAGCCAAACTACCCATCTCTCTGTTTTCTTTCTTGAACCTAAAAATGAGGGAAAAGGGATACCCCATACATTGGATGTCTGCAGACAGCTTAGGTACTATCTTGAGAGAATTAAATCTTTCATCTCTTCAGATCAGTTGTAAATTTCCTGTGAATGTAAGAAGAGGTAACCTATGTCAAAACTGAGTATTTCCAAATGGTTGTCTAAGGCTATTATCTTTTGTTGTACTCACCACATCAAAACTATTCCAGACAGAGTTAATGCCCTGTCAAGCAGGGTCTTGGCTTCATCTATGGCTGTTTGGAAAGGGTTTGATTCTAGAAGCATTGTAGAAGCAGCAGCTTGGTCCTCTATACATACTTCTAGAAAGCACTATAAGCTTGCTTTCTTCTCTAGGTCTAAAGCAGTCTTGGCTAGAACCATTCTCCAGGGGCTCATGGACTGATGTTCTTCATCTCACATTGCTGCAGTCCTTACATATGGGTAGTCCGCTGTCCTCGGTCGGCCCGAATACCAAAGTATTAGGCTGACGTTGGTCAAGGCGCTTAAAACTGACATCAGGACGTCAGGGTACAAAAGCGCATGACCAACGTCATATCCTCAGTCTTTTTTGCCGCATGGTCCGATGCAGAAGCAGCGTTGCAAGTGCCGTTTGGCGTTCTGAAATTTTTCGAGTTCGGAGTTTCAGACCGGATCCAAGTTGGCTAAGTCCCCCGTTGGGGAATATTTTGGTTTTTTCTTGCCTCAGTGTATTACCGGATGTCAGAAAAAGTAAATAATTGTATTTCTTGTGGGAAACAGATACCGCATAGGGATTATCATTCTTTGTGCATTCCTTGTTTGGGGCCTGAGCACGACGTAGTCGGGTGTCACTTTTGTGCTAGGTTTAATAAGCGCACTATTAAGCGAAGGTTAGATTGTGCTAGGCTGGTCTTGATGGCGGTGCAATTATAATATGCCGTCGGATACTCCGACTCCCGCTTCCACGAAGAAGCGCAAAGACAAAACGGTTAAACCCAGGCAAGAGGAGGAGTCCGTTCCGGACGCCGGTTCTTTTGAGGCTTCAGTGGAACCGGTGGTTCCGATGGAGGCTTCTCTGGAGTCTCAGGGGGAGACTTTGATTTTGCAGGATGTGGCCTCTCACGAGGCAGGTCAGGCGGAAGGGGCTTCTCAGGTTTCTGTACTCCCCTCCCTTCCCAGGGTGATTAGACCCTCTCCTTCTGTTTCCAAGGCTTCTTCCAGAGGCAGGCCAGGATTAGCTTCTGTTGGTGTCAGTCCTAGTTCAGCAGGGTCTCTGCCTAAGAAGCACATGCTTAAAATGGCAGAAGATTTGATTACTCTGATTAGAGGTTCTTGCCCCTCCTGATAAGAGGCCTAGGGTGGAGCCAGAGTTGGAAAGTTTTGAACAGGCTTCGGATGTTTCAGAGTCTTCGGCTGAAGACTTGCAGGAGTACACTCCTTACTCTGATTCTGATGCAGAAGATTCCACTCCTTCTGCTTCTCCTCCAGAGGATTTTTCTTTTTCAGAGACTCTTCATTCTATGAGGGAACATTTTAAGTGGGAAGGTCAGGACTTCTCTGACTCACGGAAAAGGCTTAGGGAATTTTTGTTTTTACCTCAACATAGACCCTTAGCTATACCCCCTGTTCTGGATGTTGTGCAAGATGTATTTTCAGAGGCTTCACTTAATCCTGATTCTCTGCCTCCTGCTCCTGTTAAACCGGATAGGTATTACAGGGTGCCTGAGGCTCATAAATATCTCTATAAGAGTCCTAGGGCGGACCCAGAAACTGTTAGCCAGGGACCTAAGGGTGTCAAGGCCTCTGTTGTAAAGAATCCGGTTCCTCTAGATAAAGAGGCCAGAGCTTTGGATAGATGAGGAAAGAAGGTCTATACTTCTTCTACCTTAGCAATGAGGGCTTTGAATTGCCAGTTTCATATGTTGAAATATCAAAATTTTCTTCTTTCACAATTGAAATCTAAGGTGGATGCTCTGGCAGAAGGAATTGACTGTAAAGAATTACAGGATTTGGTGCATGTCTCTGAACAGGTGGGTAAGCATTCTTTACAGTGTGGTTTTGATGCTTTGCAGGCCTCTTCTAGGGTGGCTGCCACTGGTTCAGTTCTTCGCAGGCACGCCTGGCTTAAGGATCAGAATTTATCTGACCATGTTAAGACAAGGATTTTGGATGCTCCTTTGCAGTCTGAAGTGTTGTTTGGTCCACCTGTAGAGTCAGTCTTGAAGAAATTGGAAGACAAGGCTAAGTCTATGCAGACTGTTAAAGATTTTTTGCAAGTTCAGCCTCCAAAGTTTAGTAGAAATTGGCCGGCTAAGGGGTGGACGTATCCTTCTTCTGATTCTCAGTCTAGGGGTAGATCTAGACGTGGTAGGGGCAGAGCTCAGAATTCATTCAGACCTAGAACATGGAGTTCACCTGCACAGTCTTCGAGTGAGGGCAGGGGCCAGTCCTTTCGTAAACAGGCCCAATGACCTACCTTTTCAGCTGCCAGATTCTTCTTGCCTGGCAGCACCTTTGGGAGGACGGTTGGCACTCTTCAAGGAAAATTGGATTTTAATTACCCAAGACAAATGGGTATTGGATATCATACACCAAGGTTACAAGTTTTATTTCCATACCTTACCTCCTTTCAAAGGCATGCCAGACGTTCCTCCTCAGCAAAGACTAGAGGCTCACAGACAGATTTCTCTACTACTTCAAATAGGAGCTATACAACCGGTCCCTCTGCCAGAAGTGGGCCTAGGATTTTATTCTCGCCTGTTTCTAGTACCAAAGAAAGGGAACACGTGGAGACCAGTTTTGGATTTATCTATCCTCAACACATATCTGGACATTCCCAAGTTCAAAATGTTGACGTTACAACAGCTTTTACCTCTGCTGGGCAAAGATCACTGGATGGTGACTCTGGATCTCAAGGAGGCTTATCTTCATGTTCCTATCAGGCCCAGTTGCAGGAAGTATCTGCGTTTTCGGGCTGGGATTTTCATTATCAGTTCTCTGCATTGCCCTTTGGCTTATCTACTGCCCAGAGTGTTCACAAAGGTTCTGGCTCCAGTGGTAGCTTTCTTCAGGCTGAGAGGAATACAAATCTATCCTTATTTGGACGATTGCCTGATTCTGGCTCAAGGAAAGGAAGAACTTCTTCATCATTTACAGTATGTGATGGCAGTGTTAAGATGCCTAGGGTATTCTGTGAACGAAATAAAGTCCAGTCTAGTACCCTCTCAGGACATGTGCTTTCTGGGTGTGAGACTGAATACAGCATCCCAGATGGCCTTTTTGACCCCGGACAAACAAAAGAATCTTTCTCTTTACTTCCATCAATTGTCTCGTCAGTCCAGGCTGACTGCAAGGACAGTCCTTCAAGCCTTGGGGTTCATGGCATCTTGTATTCTGGTACTTCCCAATGCCAAACTGCATATGAGGAGGCTACAATGGTATCTCAAAAATGTATGGATGCAATACTGCCAAGATATGGACACTGTCATTCAGATAATACCTTGCATTCAAAAGGAATTTTTGTGGTGGGCTCAGGAATGTCACCTAAACAAGGGAATCTCTGTGACCCGACCAGAGGCGAGTCAGATTCTTACAACAGATGCCTCAGACAAAGCTTGGGGAGCTCATCTAAATGGAAAATGGGTACAAGACACGTGGCCTGCCAGACTTCAGCATTTACATATCAACTTGAAGGAGATGTTAGCAGTCCAATTTGCATTGATGGCTTTCAAGGATTTACTTCTTCCAGGGCAGGTGTTGATTCAAACAGACAACACAACTGTCATGTGGTACATCAACAAGCGGGGACACATTCTTACCCTCTATGCAGACAAGCAATGATTTTGTGGGAGACTGCTCTCAGTTTACAGCTAAATCTTCAGGCAAGGTTTCTGCTAGGAGCACAGAACTCCTTAGCAGATGTGTTGAGCAGACAAATTATGGATCCCCACGAGTGGAAATTGGATCCTCATGTATTTCAAAAATTGACAGTGTTATGGGGAACTCCAGACATAGATCTGTTCGCTTCTCCACTAAATTACCAGCTGCCAAAGTTTTGCACGAAAAGGTTTCATCCCACAGCTTGGAAAGTGGATGCTCTCTCATTCAATTGGAGCAATCTTCACGTGTATGCCTTTCCACCACTGCCTCTCCTCCCAAAGGTACTCCTGAAGGTCAGACAGGACAAGCCAACCATGATTTTGATAGCTCCGGATTGGCCTCGACAGCACTGGTACCCATTACTGAGAAGTCTGGCAGGAGCCTCCATGGCCTTTGCCTTCGATTCCACACCTGCTGTCTCAGGAGAACAGTCATTTGCTCAATGTCAAACTTCACTCTCTGCATCTAACAGCCTGGCATTTTCTGTTTTAAACCCTGGAGGGTCTCAGCTTCCACAACAAGTTTTGAATGTTATTTTGGAGGCCAGAAGGCCTAGTACAAGGAAAGTTTATGCAGATAAATGGAGGAGATTTTTATTTGGAGTACAGCAAAGGACCTTGATGTTTCTAAACCTAATTTAAGTGTTGCTCTTCAATACCTTACTGAGTTATTGGACAAAGGTTTGTCCTTCTCCTCTATTAAGATTCATGCTGCTGCAATTTCTGCTCACTATGACTGTGACCCACCATTATTTTCTCATCCTTTGTTTAAGCAATTCCTTAGAGGGGCAAAGAATATAAGACCCTCAGAGAGCTCCTACTCCTGCTTGGGATCTCAATTTTGTATTGGAGAAACTCACTCTACAACCTTTTGAGCCTGCAGCGACTGCCGAGTTGAAATATTTATCATGGAAGACTGCTTTTTTGTTGGCCATTACCTCTGCGAGAAGGGTTTCTGAATTACAGGCCCTTATGGCGGTTGAACCTTTCTTAATTTTCCACAAGGATAGGGTGTCTTTGCGTACTAACCCTTCCTTTATGCCTAAAGTGGTTTCTAGTGTGGCTTTAAACCAAGCTATTCATTTGCCTACTTTTTATGCAAACCCCCAAAATAAAGGGGAGAAGATTTTGCACACTTTGGATATACACAGACAGTTGCGATATTATTTGAGCAGAACTAAAGGGTTCAGGCAGTCTCAGCAGTTGTTTGTTTCATTTGCTTTGGGTTCTCAGGGCAAACCTGTTTCCAAACAAACTATTTCTAAGTGGATTGGTTTTTGTATTGCATTCTGTTATTCCCATCATGGTAAGGAGATTCCAGCTGGAATTAGGCCTCATTCCACTAGGGCTACTGCCACTTCTACAGCTTTTTTAAGGGGTGGCTACTAAAGATATTTTGGAGGCAGCTACTTGGAGTTCAGTGCATACTTTCTCTAAGCATTACCACCTTCCACTTTACTCTAAATCTAGGGCTGGATTTGCCACTGCAATTTTACAGGGCATTTTGGCAGCTCCTAATGCTTTATAGTTTTGCCATCCTCCCTTACCTCTGCTTTGGGATTCTACCCATATGTAAGGACTGCAGCAATGTGAGATGAAGAACATAGTAAAGTTTTGTACCTACCATAAATGTAGATGTTCGAAGATCCACATTGCTGCAGTCCAATTTACCCTCCCTCCTTCCCCTCTGTGGTTAGAGGTGGTTGTGTGGTTTGGGTTGTAAATATTGTAAATATTGTAAATATGGTTAGTGCACGGGTGGTTGGTTGTTTTTTGCTGTTTTTTGGCTTTGGCTTTTCTTTTTAGGGCCTTCTGACATCTGGGGCAAGAAAAGACTGAGGATATGACGTCGGTCATGCGCTTTTGTACCCTGACGTCCTGATGTCAGTTTTAAGCGCCTTGACCGACGTCAGCCTAATACTTTGGTATTCGGGCCGACCGAGGACAGCGGACTACCCATATGTAAGGACTGCAGCAATGTGGATCTTCGAACATCTACATTTATGGTAGGTACAAAACTGTACTTTCTCCTTCAACCTCCCAAACTTTGTACACTATGGTAATTTGCCCATAGCATATGCTACTGTAGCAGTGAACAATATGAAGGACATAGTACAGTTGTGTAAATAAACCTACCATAACAGATGTTTGAATGATCACTGCTGCACTAGCTGCCTCCCCCTTCCATCCCCCTTGATGTTCATCGTGTTTCCCTGTTGCAGTCATCACTGTAGGGTTCTTCCTGCCGGCAGGCAGCCCTCGGTCAGCCAGAATCCCAAAGTATGGGTCCGTGTCGGCTGTTCATTCATGCTCCCTGATGTCAGAGCGCCAGGAGTACAAAGCTGCCAGCCGACGCCATGTTCTCCAGTCTTTCTTGCCGTGCAGTGGAAGCATTTCGCAAGTGCCGGTCGGCTGACTCCTGATATTTTTCGTGCTTCATTCCGAAGACTTTCTTATTCTTCTCAAAGCTAAGTACCCCGTTGGGGAAACTTTTTTCTTGCTCCAGTCCGATATCAGAAAAAGGTAATAATTGTATTTCTTGTGGGAAGCAAATACCTCATAAGGATTTCCACTCTTACTGTATTCCTTGTTTAGGCCCTGACCACGACGTAGCTAGTTGTCGGTTTTGTGCTAGATTTAACCAACGTACTATTAAGCAGAGATATGATTTTGCTTTTCACTACTTTGGCAGGTGATTTTATTACAATATGTCGTCGGACTAGCTTCTGACTACCGGAGTTCACAAACGACGCAAGGATAAGGACAGGCCTCCGAGGTCCAAATCAGATGACGGTTTACAAGTAGAGCCAGCTACAGGTTCGGCCGTCGTCAATGAGGTGCTTTTGCAGCCCCTGTCGTCGGCCATTACAGAACCAATTGCCGAAATGGACTCCCACGAGGAGCCAACTAGGCCTTTGAGTACTACAGCTGCGGGACCTTCAGACAATGCTCCCTCGGATGGGTCCAGAGCCGCTGTGCAGGTACCGGCTTCCGAGGGGATATTCAGGCCTACACAGCTTCAAATAAAGACAAAGGCAAAGGCGAAGACTCCTTCTAAATCAAAGACTCAAGCCCCAGGCCACTTTTGATCCGGGACCCAAATCTCTGAAGCAAATGCTTAAAATGGCAGAGGACTTACCATGATTAGGGGTTCATATCCCCCTCCAGACAAAAGGCCAAGGCAAGAATTGGATTATGAATCCTCTGATCAGGCATCTATTTCTTCAGTGTCTTCCTCTGAACGGGAATATACTTTCCCTCCTTATGAGGATTCCGATGCTGAGGAATCCATTCCTTCAGCTTCTCCACCTGAGGAATTTTCTTTTGGGGAAACTTTACATGACGTGAGGGAACATTTTCACTGGGAAGGACAGGAGTACTCTGAATCTAAGAGAAGGCTTAGGGATTTCCTTATTCTTCCCCAACACAGACCCCTGGCTATTCCTCCTGTTTTGGATATTGTGGATGATGTTTTTTCTGAGGCTAATTTAACTCCTGACTCCTTTCCTCCAGCTCCTGCAAAGCCTGACAGATATTACAGGGTTCCTGACTCCCACCAGTTTCTTTCTAGAAATCCTGTTGCTGATCCAGAAACCATTTCTCAGGGTCCTAAGGGTGTTAAGGCCGCCTCTGCTAAAAACCCTATTCCTTCAGATAAGGATTCCACAGCTTTGGAGAGATGGGGCAAAAAAGTGTACACTTCAGCTACTTTATCCATTAGGGCTTTAAATTGTCAATTTCATATGCTAAAATGTCAGCAATTTCTGCTGTCTGTTATGAAACAAAAGCTAGGTACCATTTCAGCTTGTGAAGATAATAAGGAACTACACGATTTGCTACATGCTACTGAGCAAGTAGGGAAGCATGGCTTACACTGTGGATGTCCTTCAAGGATGCATCTGCAGTCCTTACAAATGGGTTGTCCTGTCGTCAGGCAGCCCTTCGGTCGGCCGGATTCCAAAGTCTGGGTCTGGCCTTGGCTGGTGTCGCACTTCACCCGACATCATAGCTGCAGTTATTCGGGTGTAAAGGCATCAGCCGATGCCATTTTCCTCTGTCTTTCTTGCCGCGTGGCGCCCGAAGCAGAAGCTGTTCGCAAGTGCCGGTCGGTCAGATCCAGAGATTACTACTACCGAATACTACTTCGAAGACTTCTAAAAAGCTAAGTACCCCGTTGGGGACTCTTTCTTGCCTCAGCCGATGTCAGAGAAAGTGAATAACTGTTTATCTTGTGGGAAACAAATACCTCATAAAGATTTCCACTCCCACTGTATACATTGCTTAGGCCCAGACCACGACATAGCTGCTTGTGTAGCCTGCGCTTCTTTTAACCGACGGATGCTTAGACGTCAGTCGGAGTTTGCTGAACAAATTTTCGGCTCTGATTTTGCCTACATTATGCCGTCGGATCCTCCGACAACGCAAATTTCCAAAAAACGAAAAGAAAAGGACCGACACTCGCGGTCCGCGGTCTCGGCCGAAACCTCGATTAAGCAAACCGCGAGTGTCTCGGTTTCGGCCGAAACAGAGCAAGCGGTTCTTTCTCCAGCCGAAACCATGCCTTCTACCGAGGCCTCCTCTAACCTGGTAGAATCTGCTTCTGAAATCCAGCCTTCTGTTGCGGTTTCTCAGGAATTATCAGACACAATTCCCCTGGATATTTCAACCCCTGCACGTGGAGCTGCTAGGCCTCCTGCAGCCATGTCTATTAAGGCCTTTGCCAGGGCTAAAGCAGCCAAAGCTTCAAAATCTGTGCCTGCCAAACCCCCCTCACACAGGCCCAACACTAGCTCTCATATGCTATCTTTGGCTGAGGATTTAATTTCTTTAATTCATGGATCCCAGCCTCATCCAGACAGGTCCTCTCTCCCACCTCCAGAAAAGAGACCTAGAGCAGAGCCCCCTGAACCAGTATCCACTGATGGTTCCTCTGATGAATCAGAACATACAGACCTTCCTGAGGCTTCTTATTCTCCTTACGAAGACTCTGATGCTGAAGAGTCCATTCCTTCAGCCTCTCCACCTGAGGAATTTTCCTTTGGGGAAACCTTGCATGCTATGAGGGAACAATTTCAGTGGCAGGGCCAAGATTTCTCAGACTCCAGAAAAAGGCTTAGAACCTTTCTACATTTGCCACAACATAGGCCTTTAGCTATACCTCCAGTTCTTTCTGTTGTAGATGATGCATTTAATGATGCTTGCACTGCTCCTGATTCATTACCTCCGGCTCCTGCTAAGCCCGATAGGTTCTACAGGGTCCCGGACACACATCACCATTTATACAAGGCTCCTTTTGCAGATCCAGGGACCATCGCTCAGGGCCCTAAAGCTGTAGCTGCTACTTCTACTAAAAACCCCCTCCCCTCTGAAAGGGAATCCAGGTCCTTAGAGAGATGGGGTAAAAAAGTTTACACTTCTGCTACCTTGTCAGCTAGGGCTTTGAACTGCCAATTTCATATGATTCAATATCAAGAGTTTATGCTTGACCAGTTAACTAAAAAGCTTTCCTCTGAAGAATCTTTAGATAAAAAATATGTTCAGGAAATGGTACATAACATACAACAGGTTAGTAACCATTCTTTAAAATGTGGCTATGATGCACTGGAGGCTTCCTTTAGATCAGCCATGACTGGCACAGTTATCAGGAGACATGCATGGTTGAAAGAACAGGCATTACCAGACCATGTCAAATCAAAGCTTTTGGATGCACCCATGGACAAGGTCAATTTATTTGGTTCCCCTGCTCAGCAGGTGCTAAAAAAGATGGAAGAGAAGGCGAAATCTGTACAAACGGTGAAAGATTTCTTACAGGTTCAACCTCCAAGGTTTAGCAGGAACTGGCCCTCCAAGAATTGGTCCTTTCTGGACTCCTCTAAGGCTCAGAGAGGCAGGAATAGGCGTTCAAGAGGCAGAAACCAATCCAGGGTGCCTGCAGGGACGCCAATGGCAAGGTAACAACCAGCGAGGCACAGACAGCCACCACCACTACAACAACTCAATCACAGTGACTTGACAGTGGCACCGCCTACCAGGGAACAACTAGAAGCACCCTTAGGCGGAAAACTAACCTTATTCTCAAAAAACTGGCATTGCATCACAAGGGAAAATGGATTTTGCAAACTATAGACCAAGGTTACAGGTTCCATTTCCATACTCTACCAGGGAAGAGAGGAATGCCAAACCTACCACCTACTCAAAGGACAGAAGCTCTAAAACAAATATCTCAGCTATTAAGAATGAGAGCTGTGGAAAAGGTACCATCTATGGAGCAAGGAAAGGATTTTACTCCAGACTCTTCCTGGTACCAAGAAAAGAAAACAAATGGAGACCCATTCTAGACCTGTCCGCTTTAAACACATTCCTTATTGTTCCAAAATTCAAAATGCTGACCCTACAGCAGCTTCTTCCCATGCTGGGCAAGGAGTCTTGGCTGGTAACTCTAGATCTCAAGGAGGCATACCTGCACGTCCCCATAAGACCAATTTGCAGAAGATACCTCAGATTTCTTGCAGGATCAGAGCATTATCAATTTTCAGCATTGCCCTTTGGCTTATCTACTGTACCCAGAGTGTTCACAAAATGCCTGGCATCAGTAATTGCTCATTGCAGACTTCAGGGAATCCAAATTTATCCCTACCTGGACGACTGCCTGATACAAGCAGACAACAAAAGCAAGCTAGCAGAAGACTTACAAAGAGTCATTTACCTGCTGCAAGCCTTGGGATATACAGTCAATATAAAAAAGTCAAGGCTGATTCCATCCCAAAGAATAACCTTTCTGGGTGCAGAGCTGGACACATCAAAACAAATGGCATTCCTAACTGCAGAAAAGAAAGAGCAACTACCTCTCTACTTCTTGGCATTAACAAAGCAGAACCACCTAACTGCAAGAAAAGTACTGCAAGCTCTAGGCTTCATGGCATCCTGCATAATTCTGGTCCCTCATGCCAGACTGCATATGAGAAAGCTACAGTGGTACCTAAGGAATTTGTGGTCCCAACACAAGCACAGCCTAGAAACCAAAATCCCAATAATCCCATGCCTGAAACAAGAGTTCCTATGGTGGGCTCAGGCCTGTCAATCAAACACAGGATTGCCCTTCTGCAACAGCCAACCAAGCCAAACCATCACGACAGATGCCTCAGACCTCGGTTGGGGAGCACACATGCAGGGCAAGTGCATACAAGGCTTATGGACTCAAGACCAGCTGCGCCTACACATAAATCTAAAGGAAATGCTGGCAGTAAAATTGGCAATCCAGTCATTCAGACCATTTCTCCAAGAAGGTCAGTTGATGATAAGGACAGACAACACCACAGTAATGTGGTACATCAACAAACAGGGAGGCACTCATTCATATCCTCTATGCCGGCTGGCACTGGACTTATGGGATGTGGCCCTGAGCTACAACATTCAGTTACAAGCAATTTTTGTACCGGGAAAAGAAAACATTCTAGCAGACATATTAAGCAGAACAACCACAGATGCCCACGAATGGATGCTTCATCCGACATCTTCAAAGCCATCACAAGGAATGGGGATTACCACAAATAGACTTGTTTGCATCCCCATTCAATCACCAGCTAAAGAAATTCTGCACAAGGACGTACCACCCACTTGCTTGGAAGGTGGACTCCCTATCTTTCAGTTGGAAAAACCTGACAGCATAATGATTTCCACCACTTCCTTTGATGCACAAGGTGCTTCTGAAGATCAAAGAGGACCGTCCAAGGATCATTCTGATAGCTCCAGACTGGCCAAGACAACATTGGTACCCATTGCTGAGGAGCATGTCTCGGGAACAAATATGGACACTACCCCGATCCCATTACTGTTAACACAGAACAACTACAACATCCTGCATCCAAACCTGAAAACTCTGCAGCTAACTGCCTGGAACATTACATAACAGCAATTAACCCAAACTTATCCCAAAGGGTTAAAGACATAATCCTGGAGGCTCGCAGACCTTCGACAAGAAAGAATTCTGCAGCAAAATGGAAAAGATATCTCATTTGGAGTACTGCAAAGGGAGAAGATGTGACTCTGGTAAACATGGCCAACATCCTGGAGTACTTGGCAGAGCTCTTCCACACAGGCCTGTCCTATTCTTCCATCAAGATACATGCATCAGCTATTTCAGCACAATACAGCTTGGATCCTCCTGTCTTCTCTCATCCCCTGCTCAGACAGTTTCTGAGAGGAATTAAAAATGTAAAACCTCCCAGGAAACCACCATTGCCAGCATGGGACTTGAACTTTGTGCTAGAAAAATTGACACTTCCTCCTTTTCGTGCCAGCAGCAACAGCAGAATTACAATACTTATCCTGGAAGACTGCTTTCCTGCTGGCAATAACTTCAGCAAGAAGGGTCTCTGAACTACAGGCATTAATGGCAGTACAACCCTTCCTGATCTTCCATCAAGATAGAGTGTCCATGAGAACAAATCCTACATTTATGCCTAAGGTGGTATCCAGAGTGTCATTAAATCAGGCTGTCCACCTACCTACATTCTTCCCAAACCCACAGAACAGGGAGAAAGACTTTGCATACCTTGGATGTACACAGACAGTTACGCTACTACCTGGACAGGACTAAGTCCAATAGAAAAACTGACCAGCTTCTGGTAGCATATGCCACAGGAAAGGAAGGAAAACCAATTTCAAAACAGACAATCTCCAAATGGATAGGAAATTGCATTAGATTTTGTTACTCCTACCATGGAAAGAAAACTCCAGAGAACATCAGGCCTCACTCCACAAGGGCTACAGCCACTACCACAGCTTTCTTACGAGGAGTGGCTACCAAGGACATTATAGAGGCTGCTACTTGGACCTCCGTGCATACATTTGCCAAGCATTACAATTTACCTTTATACTCTAGATCCCGAGCAGGTTTTGCCACTGCTGTTTTGCAAGGGATCCTAGCTACACCATAATCTCTACTCTTTCCTCCTCCCCTTGTTTAGCTATGGTATTCTACCCATTTGTAAGGACTGCAGATGCATCCTTGAAGGACATAGTACAGGTGTCCTTCATGGATGCATCTGCGCAGCCCTTCAGTCGGCCGGATTCCAAAGTCCCGTCATCTCTGTTGGTTTTCGGTATAAAGGCATCAGCCGGCGCCATTTTCCTCGGTCTTTCTTGCGGTAGGCCCGAGCAGCCAAGCTGTTCGCAAGTGGGGACTCTTTCTTGCCTCAGCCGATGTCAGAAAAAGTTAACAATTGTTTAAACTGTGAAACAAATACCTCATAAAGATTTCCACTCTTACTGTCTGCCTTGCTTAGGCCCAGCCCGCACCCTGTTCGGCCTGTGCTTCTTTCAACCCGACCGAGCGGCTTAGGCGTTGGTTCGGAAGAACAGTTTTTGGTTCTGATTTTGTGTCTCGGTTTCGCCCGAAACCGAAAACTGAACAAAGTACAGCTGAACCTATTCCTACAACTGAGGCCCCTGCTACAACTCTTGAAGCGACCTCAGAAATTTTACCCACTGGTTGACTTATCAGACACCATCCCTTGGATGTTTCTACCCCAGCGTGGTACTGCTAGGCCTCCAGCAGCCATGTCCATTAAGGCCGCTAAAGCAGCCAAGGCTACTAAAACAGTGCCTGTTAAACCACCCACATCCAGGCCCTCTTCTAGTTCTCAAATGCTTACTTTGGCAGAAGATTTAATTTCTTTAATTAGAGGATCTCAATCTCACCCAGACAGGGCCTCTCAGCCCCCAGAGAAGAGACCTAGGGCAGAGCCCCCCAAGCCAGTGTCCTCTGATGATTCTGCTGATGAATCAGACATAACTGACCAGCCAGAGGCTCCCTTCTCCAATTTTGAAGATTCTGATGCTGAAGAATCCATCCCAGCTGCTTCCCACCAGAAGAATTCTCCTTTGAAACCTTGCATGCCATGCGAGAACAGTTCCAATGGCAGCAACAGGATTTTCAGACTCCAGAAAAAGACTTAGGACTTTTCTGCACCTCCCACAGCACAGGCCCTTAGCTATACCCCTGTTCTCTCTGTGGTGGATGATGCTTTCAATGATGTTTGCTCCGCTCCAGATTCTTTACCCCCAGCCCCTGCCAAACCGGACAGATTTTACAGGGTGCCAGATACTCATCACCACCTTTACAAGGCTCCACTTGCAGACCCAGAAACTATATCCCAGGGCCCCAAGGCAGATAGCTAAAACCATATTCCTTCTGAAAGGGAAGCAAGGTCATTAGACAGATGGGGTAAAAAGGTCTACACTTCAGCTACTCTCTCAGCTAGAGCTTTAAACTGTCAGTTTCACATGATACAATACCAAGAGTTTATGCTGGATCAGTTAACTAAAAACTAACCACTGATGAATCTCTTGATAAGAAATATGTATTAGAGATGGTAAATAACATACAACAGGTTAGCAACCATTCCTTAAAATGTGGCTATGATGCACTGGAGGCTTCATTTAGATCAGCCATGACAGGCACAGTGATAAGAAGGCATGCATGGCTAAAGGAACAAGCTTTACGGATCATGTTAAAGCTAAGTTGCTAGATGCTCCTATGGACAAGACAAGTTTGTTTGGTACATCTGCCCAGCAGGTTATGAAGAAAATGGAAGAAAAGGCAAAATCTGTTCAAACTGTTAAAGATTTCTTGCAGGTTCAACCCCAAGGTTTAGCAAAATTGGTCCTTTCCTGACTCCACAAAATTTCAAAGGGGCAGGAATAGACGTTCCAGAGGCAGAAACCAATCCAGAGGAGGTGCCTACAGAGGAAGACAGTGGCAAGGTAACAACAGAGGCACAGACACAGCCACTGCCACTACATCAACACAACCACAGTGACTTAACCTAAATCCGCCTACCAGGGAACAAATAGCAGCTCCTCTAGGCGGAAAGTTAACCTTATTTTCAAAGAACTGGCACTACATAACAAAGGACAAGTGGATTTTACAAACCATAGATCAAGGTTACGGTTTCACTTCCACACTTTTCCAGTCAAAGAGGAATGCCAAATCTACCTCCAAATCAAAAAACAGAGGCTCTACGCCAGATAATGGAGTTAGCAAACATGAGAGCTGTGGAAAGAGTGCCAACAGCAGAGCAAGGAAAGGGTTCTACTCCAGACTATTCCTAGTTCCAAGAAAGGAAAAAAGTTGGAGACCAATTCTCGATCTGTCCACCTTAAATACATACATCATTGTCCCAAAATTCAAAATGCTGACCTTACAGCAACTTCTTCCCATGCTGGGCAAGGAGTCTTGGCTGGTAACTCTAGATCTCAAGGAGGCATACCTGCACGCCCCATTCGACCAATCTGCAGAAGATACCTCAGATTTCTTGCAGGATCAGAGCACTATCAATTCTCAGCATTGCCTTTTGGCTTATCTACTGCGCCCAGAGTATTCACAAAATGCCTGGCATCAGTAATCCATTGCAGACTTCAGGAATTCAAATTTACCCATACCTGGACGACTGCCTGCTACAAGGGGACAACAAAAGCAAGCTGACAACAGATTTACAAAGGGTCATTTACTTGCTACAAGCACTGGGATACACAGTCAATTTACAAAAGTCAAGGCTGATACCATCCCAAACAAGGACATTCTTGGCGAATTGGACACAGTAAAACAAATGGCATTCCTGACTACAGAAGAACAAAAAGAACTCCCTCTATACTTCTTGGCACTAACAAAACTGAACAAGTTAACAGCAAGAAAAGTACTGCAGGCCTTGGGATTCATGGCATCATGCATAATCTTGGTTCCATTTGCCAAACTACATATGAGAAAACTACAGTGGTACCTAAAGAATTTGTGGTCCCAACACAGACACAGTCTAGAAACAGAAATCCCACTAATTCCATGCTTAAAACAGGAGTTCCTATGGTGGGCTCAGGCATGCCAGTCAAACCCAGGCCTACCCTTTCGCAGATGTCAAGCAAGCCAGACCATCACAACAGACGCTTCAGACCTAGGATGGGGGGCCCACATGCTGGACAAATGCGTGCAAGGATTGTGGACACAGGATCAACTTCAACTGCACATCAACAAGAAATGCTGGCAGTAAAACTGGCAATCCAAAAGTTCAAACCATTTCTCAAAGAGGGCCAGTTGATGATAAGGACAGACAACACCACAGTCATGTGGTACATCAACAAACAGGGAGGCACTCATTCTTACCCCTATGCAGAATGACCTTGGAGCTGTGGACCCTGGCACTCAGCTACAACATCCAGTTACAGGCAATATTTGTACCAGGGAAAGACAATACCCTAGCAGACATATTAAGCAGAACCACGGATGCCCACGAATGGAAGCTTCACCGGACATCTTCAAGACCATCTCAAAGAAATGGGGAATGCCACAGATAGACCTATTCGCATCACCTCTCAAGCACCAGCTCAAAAAATTCTGCACAAGGGCATTCCACCCATTAGCATGGAAAGTGGATTCACTCTCTTTCAACTGGAAAGGCCTAACAGCATATGCATTCCGCCTCTTCCTTTGATACACAAGGTACTACTGAAAATCAAGGAAGAGCGTCCAAGGATAATCCTGATAGCTCCAAACTGGCCAAGACAACACTGGTACCCACTACTGAGGAGCATGTCTCGAACAATATGTGGACAATTCCCTGATGCCTTTGATGTTAACGCAGAACAACTACAGCATCATACATCCAAACCTAAAACCTTGCAACTGACTGCATGGAACATCACATAACAGCAGCTATTCCAGAACTTTCCCAAAGAGTTAAAGACATTATTCTTGAAGACCTTCAACAAGAAGGAACTATGCTGGAAAATGGAAAAGGTTTGTCCTCTGGAGTATGAAAGAGGAGGAAAGATGTGTCAAACATAGATTTGCCTAACATTCTGGAGTATCTGGCGAACTTCTTCATTCAGGCCTGTCCTACTCCTCCATCAAGATACATGCATCAGCTATTTCAGCAGAATACAGCTTTGATACACCTGTTTTTTCGCACCCTTTGCTCAGGCAATTCCTCAGAGGAATCAAGAATGTAAAACCTCCAAAGAAACCACCATTACCAGCTTGGGATTTAAACTTTGTGCTAGAAAAGTTGACACTAGCACCCTTTGAACCAGCAGCAACAGCAGACCTACAACACCTGTCATGGAAAACTGCTTTCCTACTGGCAATTACTTCAGCAAGGAGGGTTTCAGAACTACAGGCCTTAATGGCAGTGCAACCCTTCCTAATCTTCCACCAAGATAGAGTGTCCATGAGGACTAATCCTACATTTATGCCTAAGGTGGTATCCAGAGTGTCTTTAAACCAGGCAATCCACCTACCTACCTTCTTTCCCAACCCACAAAACAGAGGGAAAGAATACTGCATACCTTGGATGTACATAGACAGCTACGCTACTACTTGGACAGAACAAAAATAGCAGAAAGACTGACCAACTTTTGTAGCCTATGCAACAGGAAGGGAAGGAAAAGCTATTTCCAAACAGACAATCTCCAAATGGATAGGAAATTGCATATTCTGTTACTCCTTCCATGGAAAACCAATTCCACAGAACATAAGACCTCATTCTACAAGGGCAACAGCCACTACCACAGCCTTCTTACGAGGACTGGCAACCAAAGACATTATTGAGGCGGCTACTTGGACCTCCGTGCATACATTTGCCAAGCATTATAATTTGCCTCTATATTCCAGATCCCGAGCAGGGTTTGCCACTGCTGTTCTGCAAGGGATCCTAAACACACCATAATCTACTTTTATCCTCCTCCCCTAGTTGGCTATGGTATTCTACCCACTTGTTATGACTGCAGATGCATCCATGAAGGACATAGTACAGTTTTGTACCTACCATAAATGTAGATGTACTGGATAGCATCTGCAGTCAGGATTACCTCCCTCCATATCTATTTGGAAACATTGGCATCTATCCAAATTTTAGCCTGCAAGAGGGCTACTGGCATCTGGGGCAAGAAACACTGAGCTGATGCCTTTATACCCGAACCAACAGAGGTACAAAACTGTACTTTTGTACCTACCATAAATGTAGATGTCCGATAGGAATGCATCTGCAGTCAGGATTACCCACCTTCCCCTCTGAGGTACTCCTAGGGTATTTGCCAGCCTTCAGCTAGCTTGGGGGGGGATCTATTATGGTGTATTTGTTTGTATATATGTACATACATGCTTATTTTTTGTGTTTGCTCTCTGCTATTTGGAATCATTGGCATTTATCCAAATTTAGCCTTCCAAGAGGGCACCTGGCATCTGGGGCAAGAAACACTGAGGAAAATGGCGTCGGCTGATGCCTTTATACCCGAATAACTGCAGCTATGACGTTGGGTGAAGTGCGACACCAGCCGAGGCTAGACCCAGACTTTGGAATCCGGCGGACCGAAGGGCTGCCTGATGACAGGACAACCCATTTGTAAGGACTGCAGATGCATTCCTATCGGACATCTACACTTATGGTAGGTACAAAACTGTACTTTTTGATGCCTTGGAGGCTTCATGCAGGGCGGCTGCCACTGGCACAGTCATTTGAAGACATGCTTGGTTAAAGGAACAAAACTTGCCTGATCAAGTGAAAGCAAAGTTACTGGATGCTCCTGTTCAGCATAATGTTTTATTTGGTTCTAAGGCTGAAGAGGTGATAAAGAAAGTGGAGGATAAGGCAAAATGCAAATGGTTAAGGATTTCTTACAAGTTCAGCCCCCAATATTTAGCAGAAATTGGCCAACAAAAAATTGGTCCATTCCCAGTTTGGACAGGCCTCAGAGGGGTAGATACAGGTGCTCCAGAGGGAGGGCCCAAGCACAGACCTCTTACAGACCTAGACAGTGAAGTGCTTCCACCCCCAGGGGTGGAGAGGACAGGCCTCAATCTTACAGAAAACAGGCTCAATGACTCCCCCTGCATGGCTCCAGAAACCTCTCTCCTTGTAGCCCCTCTAGGAGGAAAACTCTCTCCCTCACCAAAATTGGACTTACAATAACCCAAGACAAGTGGGTTCTGGATGTAGTTTCAAGAGGTTACAAATTCCATTTTCATACCTTGCCAAGACCAAACGGATGGCCAGACCTGCCAAAACACCAATGGGCAGAGGCATTAAACCAGGTGGGATCCCTTATGGCTATGAGGGCCATAGAACTGGTTCCATAATCAGAGACGGGGCAAGGCTTTTACTCAAGGCTCTTTCTAGTTCCCAGAAAACAAAATTCCTGGAGACCCATCCTGGATCTGTCAGTATTAAATACTTTCCTGGAGATACCAAAGTTCAAGATGCTTACTGTGTAGCAGCTCCTGCCAATGTTGAGCAAAAATGCATGGATGGTGACATTGGATTTAAAAGAGGCTTACCTACACATCCCCATCAGACAGGAATGCAGAAAATATCTCAGGTTCAAGGCCGGCTCGAAACATTACCAATTCTCTGCACTGCCCTTTGGCTTATCTACTGCGCCCAGGGTCTTCACCAAGTGCCTGGCACCAGTAGTAGCTTACTGCAGGCTCCAGGGAATTCAAATTTACCCTTATCTCGACGACTGCCTTATTCAAGCAGACAGCAAGGATGTCCTTCTCCAGCACCTGGAATTTGTTCAAAATCTACTCAAGTACCTGGGATTCACCGTGAACATAAAAAAGTCAAATCTGACACCCACACAACAGATAATTTTTCTAGGTGCTCTTCTAAACACAACAACCCAGATGGCATTCCTGACATCCGAAAAACAACTCAGCTGGCTTCAACTTTCAAAACGCTGGCGTTAATGTGTCAGCTAACTGCAAGGAAATTCCTGAAGGCTTTGGGTTATATGGCCTTCTGCATCCTTCTCATACCATATGCAAGACTGCATATGACAAAAATACAATGGTACCTAAAAAGTGTATGGTCCCAGCATTGCCACAGTCTAGACACACAGATTGCTGTCTTGCCTTGCCTACAAAAGGAATTCCACTGGTGGGCCATGGCATGTCTTCAAAACAAAGGGAAAGCCTTCACTCTACCTCCAGCCAACCAAGTGTTAACCATGGACTCCTCGGATTACGCATGGGGAGCCCACTTGCAGGGGAAAGGCCTGCAAGGTTTTTGGACAGAGGATTAGAAGCACCCACATATCAATTTAAAAGAAATGTTAGCTGTACAGAATGCCCTCTTGGCTTTCAGGGATGTTCTACAGCCAGGACGACTGCTGATACGGACAGACAACACCACAGTTATGAGGTACATAAACAAGCAAGGGGGTTCACACTCCTACCCCCTTTGCAGACTAGCCATGACTCTATGGAACACAGCTGTAGCTTGCAAAGTGGACCTACAAGCTCAGTTCCTGCTAGGGAAACAAAATATTCTGGCAGACAGCCTGAGCAGGAACTTGTCAGACCCACACAAGTGGATGCTAGACACCCAAATATTCAAGATGATTACAGAAGCCTGGGGCTGCCCGGACATAGATCTACTTGCATCCCCCCTCAACTACCAGTTACAGATTTTTTGCACAAGGACATATCACAAACTAGCATGGAAAGTGGATGCTCTCTCATTCAGTTGGAGGAACCTCTCGGGTATGCCTTTTCTCCTCTACCTCTTCTTCCACGGGTGTTATTAAAGATAAAGCAGGACAAACCCAAGATGATTTTACTGGCCCCAAATTGGCCTCGTCAATTTTGGTACTCAACACTGATGAATCTATCCCAGGAGCCTCCTTGGATTCTACCACAGACTCCAAAACTTTTGTCCCAACACCAGGACCAGGTTCTGCGCACTCGTATCAAAACTCTCAACCTGGCAGCCTGGCGTATTCAGGGCCTATGATTAATCCTAATATCCCCAAACAGGTCATGGATGTCATCTTAGTAGCCAGACGGTCTAGCACTAGAAAATCCTATGAAGGTAAATGGAAGAGATTTTGCACCTGGATGCATGCTCAGAATTCGGATCCTCTCATTCCTAACATTCCACTGATTTTACATTACCTGACAGACATGTTACATAAGGGTTTATCCTTTTCCTCCATAAAAATACATGCCTCTGCTATCTCTGCACATTACAATACAGATCCTCCAATCTTTTTGCATCCACTACTGAAACAATATCTCAGAGGAGCAAAGAATTTAAGGCCCCCAAGGACACCCACCCATTCCTACCTGGGACCTCAACTATGTTCTGGAAAAACTTACTCTGCCTCCTTTTTGAGCCTGCTGCCACATCTG
Source organism: Protopterus annectens (assembly GCF_019279795.1). NCBI lineage: Eukaryota > Metazoa > Chordata > Ceratodontiformes > Protopteridae > Protopterus > Protopterus annectens. The sequence continues at coordinate 1,332,249,622 of NC_056741.1, forward strand.
CTATTAAGTATTTATCATGGAAGACAGCTATCCTACTAGCTTTGACTTCAGCCAGGAGAGTCTCGGAGTTACAAGCTCTCATGGCTGTGGAACCTTATATTATTTTTCATCAAGACAGGGTCTCTTTAAGGACTAATCCTACCTTCATGTCTAAAGTGGTTTCTAAAGTGGCTTTAAACCAAACTATTCTCCTGCCAACCTTTTTCACTAATCCACAAAATAAGGGGGAAAGGATCTTGCATTCCTTGGACGTGCACAGGCAGCTTTGTTTTTACCTGGACAGAACCAAGGATATCAGGAAAACAGAGCAATTGTTTATTTCCTATGCAGCAAATTCCCAAGGCAAAGCTATTTCAAAACAGACCATTTCTAAATGGATTGCTCATGGAATCGGATTTTGTTACTCTCATCATGGAAAGCAAATCCCAGGAAAAATTAAGACTCACTCTACCAGAGCTGCTGCCTTATATTATTTTTCATCAAGACAGGGTCTCTTTAAGCACTAATCCTACCTTCTTGCCTAAAGTGGTTTGTAAAGTGGCTTTAAACCAAACTATTCACCTGCCAACCTTTTTCATTAATCCACAAAATAAGGGGGAAAAGATCTTGCACTCCTTGGACGTGCACAGGCAGCTTCATTTTTACCTGGACAGAACCAAGGATATCAAGAAAACAAGAGCAATTGTTTGTTTCCTATGCAGCAAATTCCCAAGGCAAAGCTATTTCAAAACAGACCATTTCTAAATGGATTGCTCATGGAATCAGATTTTGTTACTCTCATCATGGAAAGCAAATCCCAGGAAAAATTAGGACTCACTCTACCAGAGCTGCTGCTACTTCAGCTGCCTTTCTCAGGGGAGTACCTACCAAAGATATTTTGGAAGCTGCAACTTGGAGTTCAGTGCATACTTTCTCTAAGCACTATAATCTCCCTCTTTATTCTAAGTCTAGGACAGGCTTTGCTTCTGCAGTCTTGCAGGGCCTTCTAGCCACCCCTTCTACTCTATAACCACCACCCTTTATCTCAGCTTTGGGATTCAACCCTACAGTGATGACTGCAACAGTGAAACATGATGAACATAGTACAGTTGTGTACACTTACCATAAATGTAGATGTTCGAGTGTCTTCACTGTTGCAGTCTGGGTTACCCACCCTCCTGTCCCCTCTTATACCTTTATTAGTGTGGTTTCTTATTTCACCCTTCTTCTGAGGTGTATTTGCTACAGGGTATGGGATTTGTTGTATGTTACATTTTTGTTTTACTATTAGCCTTCACTTTTGGGCACCTGATATCTGGGGCAAGAAAAACTGGAGAACATGGCGTCGGCTGGCAGCTTTGTACTCCTGGCGCTCTGACGTCAGGGAGCATGATTGAACAGCCGACGGACCCAGACTTTGGGATTCTGGCCGGCTGAGGACTGCCTGCCAGCAGGAAGAACCCTACAGTGATGATTGCAACAGTGAAGACACTCTAACATCTACATTTATGGTAAGTGTACACAACTGTACTTTTCTTGATGTGTTGTTTTTGCCAGGGTCTGGACTTTCAGGTTTTTGTTGTTCCTAGCGTTGTCCTTTCAGGGTACAGCTTTCATCTCTCAGTTGACATGAAAGTTCTGAAGGCCTTGGCGCCTAAACTGGTTGTTTTATTCAGCTTAGCTCAAGCCTTTGGGATTGTAGTAGGTGCCTTGAAGCTCTGAAAGCTGACCAGCTGTTGTATCCTTGCAGGATACAATCCATGTAGTTTATTATTGCAGTACTGTTCATTTGCATATCTACTGTTATGGGGAGCTTAATTACACAGCTGAACTGTAACTGTCTTTTGAATTTGTATATGCGTATTTACTAGTTAACCTCCATACCTCACTGTTGTATCATATTGCAAACAGCATATCTTCCTGGTTTAATCACAAAACTGTCTAGAATTTCAATATTTTATTTATTTTTACAAGAAAAGTAGTTCCCTGTCTAATATCTGTAGCAAAGTATTTTCATCTTTCTTTTTTGTATATTTGTTAAATGTTTAATGTCTAGTAACCAAATTAATTCTGCATTCTGAACATTGCACAATTGTAAAACCAATAACCTTTTAGCATCATTTGTGATGCTTTTCATGTTCATGGGCACAGTTCATAAATCATCCTTTATAAGTTTTATGAGTTTATTTTGCTTTAATTTATTTTTTCCTTTTTTATTCTAGTATTGGGTACAGCTTTCCCCCATTGTTGTAGTACTTCTTTCATCATACTCTTCTTGACTTAAATCAATATACACATTTTTATATGTATATTAAAGACAGTGTGTAAAGTGTCATCTTCATTTTCTTCATACATATCTACCTCAATGTTATTTATTTCTGTTGAGATTCGTTTTCAGCTTCTATAGCGTTTCATAGGTTGGTACTAGGCTATCTGCCCTATGCTGTTTATGTTGTTGTCTACCTCTTTAAGTATATTGTTGTTTCCTGTTCATTTGTATTAAATTACAGTCTAACCATCAATGTCTTGAATTACCACATTTTCCACAGATAACATCACAGCAACGTGTTGCTTCAACAAATGCTCTGCATTATATGTATAACACCATTTTAGGTTGGGTGGAATATTTTATCATACAGTTTTCCCATTATTATTACATGGGTAAATGCACGAGTTTCCCTGTAACAGTTTTTCAAAATCAGTTAAACTTCTCATTCCCTAGTCCTCATTTGTTTATTGTATAATTTTTAATTTGTAATACATTTGACATTACTAATACAATGGGTTAATATTAGTGTCTGTAATTTCAGAAGTCCTAAGTTTTATTTATACTTATATTTTACTTTGATGATTTGATCCAAGAAACTGTCACTTCACAGAAACCTTTTCTGATACGTGCTCACACATCTTTTATCAAAAAAACAAAGGAGTAATAATAGTAACCAAAACAAAGTATCCATCTATAGGTGCAGTTTTTTTTAGTAATAATCCTTACCACAGGTCACTTTCTTAGCTAAACCAGTATTTTGTGACATACTCGTGACAATCTATAACTTGATCTGCTACATGCATCTTGCTAGAAAGTTGTTTACTGACCGTAATTACCTTTGCCATTTTCTTATGTCTGCAACCTGCTTTTTTCTGTTTTAACAAAATGAAATGCTGCTTCATCTTCTCTGATGTCTATCCTTAGATCACTTTTGGAGTATTCCACACTGTTAGGTTAACTTGCAAAGTAACCTGAATGCCCGGCCAGGGTACCAAAGCCAGGAATTTGCATAAAGCCATACGTATGACAAATACGATTACAAGCCCATGGGTGTAAGGGTACATAAACAGAGGTATGAACGTAAATCTTCATACTATTTCGCCAGCAGTCCATATGCAGGTCTTGCACCCATTGATCTGTTCTGTGTGTGGTTGTTGATACTATTGGCCTTCGCTGGTTCAAATACGAGCCTTGTTGAGGAACCTTTCTTATTTTTTTATTATTTTTTACATTTATTTTACATTTGTTGACCGGGCTAGTCCAGCTGGATACATATCCATTTTCAACAGAGGCCCAGGGAGAAAAGCTCCTCGAGAGTACAGCACAATATTTTACTTAAATCAAAAAATAAAACAATTCAAAGTTTAACAGGTGGAAGTACCATATAAAGTTAAGCTATTTTATGCATGAAAGAACATATTGGAGTAAATAGTTTAGTAAATAAGGAAATGTGTTCAGTTCAAAACACATTTGATTGTAGTATCTTATGTTAAGTATATATGTTAACATAGTAGGGAGACTGAGAGTCATATTATGATATAAAAGAGGGTCCAATCAATTGAAAGGCAAGATATAATTCCGGTTTTCATTAGGCAGTTAGATTATACAGTCATTAAGATTTAGTAACTTAGTGAGAAGAAGATGTGAGAGGTTAGTCTGGGTTCAGACAGGTGCACAGCCAATGTGATTTGAGGTAGGTTTTAAGTCTGATTTTAAATTGTGTTAGCGAAGGTAGGGAGGTCAGGTCACTGGGGAGAGAGTTCCAGGTTTTACCCACGGTGTTAGAGAACAGAGAGTCCCCTGCCTTATTGTAGGTTTTGCGTATTTGTACTAGTATTTTGCTAGATGAGCGCAGGGTCTTAAGGTTGCTGTAGGGGGTGATAAGGTTGGTAAGAATTGGTGTGTTGTTAGGCTGATACAGGATTTTATAGGCAAATGTTAATTGTTTAAATAGAAGTAGATTAGGTAACTCTAGCCAACCTACATTTTGATAATTAATACAGTGATGGGTCCTAAATGTAGAGCCTGTTGCAAATCTCGCAATATTGTTGTAGGAGACCGCCAGTTTGTTCATGTTGTTTTTTGAGAGGTTAGTATATATAGGGGAGGCATAGAAGAGGGTAGAGATTAAATGGGTCTGGGCAATAGTAGATCTTGCTAGTGGGTTAAGAAAGGATTTGATTCTATAGAGGGAGCCTAGTTTTTTGTTAACTGTTTTTATGGTGTTGTTAATGTGGCCTTCAAAGTTAAGGTTATTGTCAATTAGAACCCCTAGGAGTTTTGTGTTCGAGTCGGGGGATATGATGGTTCCATTGTTAGATGTGACAGTAAAGTGTAGAGGTGTGGCCCTGTGGGTGGGAGTAAAAAGTAGAAGTTTGTTTTTTTTGGGATTTAGGATGAGGCACTGATGTTGTAGCCATTCCTCAACTATGTTAAACACTTTTTGGGTGAGAGATTGAAGGTCTGCTGGAGTTGGGGCCGAGCATATTAATGTGGAGTCATCGGCATATTGTATTAAGGAAGCTTGAGGAATAACAGTATACAGGTCGTTGATGAAAATAGAGAATAGAAGTGGTCCAAGTATAGAACCTTGGGGGACACCTAGTGCAATGGGGAGATGGGGAGATAGGTTGTTCTCCCACATAACTGCTTGTTGCCTATTGCTTAAGTAGGATTGAAACCATTGTATAGTAAGTGTATCAAGAGATAGGTTTTTCAGTGTGTTTATGAGAAGTTGGTGGTTAACCATGTCGAAGGCTTTGGAGAGATCAATATAGAGGGCTGAGGATAGAGTGTTGTTATTGCGATTTTTATTTATACAGTCTGAGAAGGATAAAAGGGCAGTAGTAGTACTGTGAAATGGCCTGAAGCCGTGTTGGCAGTTGGCTAATAAGTTATCTATTAGGTGTTTTAACAGTTGCATATGAATGCATTTCTCCATGATTTTTGCCAGAGGAAATAGTATGGCAGTTGGTCTGTAATTGGATAGTTCACTAGAATTTCCACCCTTATGAAGGGGGATAATGTGTGCAATCTTCCAAATGGAAGGAATTGCACCCTCAGAGATTGTTCTGTTAATCAGAATGGAAACTGGGTAGGCTATGGCATTTGCTGCTTTTTGTAGATATTCTGCAGGAAGGAGATCTGCTGCAGTGGTGGTAGGTTTGAGTTTTTGCAAAAGGGTACAGATAAGGGATGTAGGGATGGGTTTGAGATGAAATGGGGGAGGTAAGGTAGTATTAGAGGGTGATAGAGATGAGCTGTCGGGAGATAGTTGATTGGCAAGAGACTGAATGGTCTCAGTGAAGAAGGTATTAAAGGACCTTGCAATTTGCTTTGGATTGTCCTGGTCAGTACCTACAAGGGGGGGGGGGGAGAGTGACAGTACGGCCTGGGTGTAAGAGTGTATTTATACCTGCCCAAAATTTTTGGGGTTTACTTTGCTGGGTATTTTGGAGTTGAATGTAGTACTTTCTTTTATCTGACAGTATTGCTTTTTTGTGTCATTTCTTAGCTGTCTGAACTTTATGTGATGATCTTGGTTTTTAGTAGTACGCCATTTGGTCCAGATTTTATTTCTGAGTAGCATTTTTTGTTTTGTCTCTTTTGAGAGCCAGGGGGCAGGCTTGTTCCTAGTTTTAATGGTCCTTTTTGGAGCATGGAGGTCAAGAATATTTAGAAATTTACTATTAAAGTAGATTACTGCTTCCTCTAGGATTAGACTATTGAGGGGTGACCAGTTGCATGCTATAAGTTCATTTTGGAAAATATCAGGGTTAAAATTTTTATTACTCCTAATTGTTGTATAGGTACTTGGATTTGGGATATCAGTCTTGAATCTGATTATGAAGGTGAGTGCATGGTCGCTTATATCCTCAGGGAGAGTCCCTACTTTATAACTTTGGTGATGTCTGTTTATTAGTATCCAATCTAGGGTGCTTTCATTGTTATTGTGTTTATTGGTCCTTGTGGGGGAACTTATAGTTTGAGTAAACCCATGTAGGTTAAGATGGGTAGAGGGCTGTTCAGAAGTACAGCTTTTCCAATTAATATTAAAGTCTCCGAGTACTATTGTTTCTTGGGGATAATTGGCTGATAGCCAATTTAGGATATTTTCTAGGATATTAGAGTTATTCCCTGGGGGAAGGTAGACAGCAATAATATATATGGATTTATGGTTATTGAGTTGGAGTTTGGAGATAAGTATTTCTTCATTACTAGTTAGAGGGGGCTTAGAGTCAATAGAGGTTACTTGTAGTCCAGACTTGTATAGTATAGCTATTCCACCTCCCTTTTTAGCTAATCGGTCTAGTCTTAAGATGCTATATCCTGGTGGAGTAAATTCATTATCTTGTATAGATGGTTTGAGCCAAGTTTCAGTAAGACACAGGATATCAAATGAATGCACGTCCATGAGAGCATGTATTTGGGCAACCTTATTATTTATGCTTCTTATGTTAAGATGGGCTATTAATAGTGAGTTGGGAGGTCTGATAAGGGATTGGGTAGTAGTGGGGGTTGCTATATGGGTCACTCTAGAATGTGTAGAGTTTGGGCCTGGATTGGGTTGGATATCTCCATCTGTTATTGATTGGAGTTGATTGCTAAGTGTAAGTTGCAGGTGTTTACATATAAGGAACAGAGATTTTTTAGCTTGAGGCCTATAGTATTTGATGTGATTTAGTCTGTGATATTTTGCTGATAGGTAGGCTATTGTACTAGGTGTGTTTGAATGAGTTTGAGTGTAAGCTATGGGTGTTGAGGAGGTTTGCTTTGTTGGGTTTATGTGGTGGAGATGTTCATAGAATGTAAGTAGATAAAGTATAATAAGAATAGGTATGAAGGAGGATAGAAGTAGGAGTTTCCGTTCTGGATAGGTAGATAACAGTGACATATAGTGGCAGGGTTGAAAATAGAGTAATGGTAAGATAAGTAAGTTGGATAATATAGGTGAATCTTGGGTGTGGAGGTTCTGGCACTTTAAGGGGTGGGATGCTATGATTGGTGGTTATTGAAGGGGGTGTGGGTTGTGTGATTAAATGTAGGAGCACTGGGGGCGGGTGAGAATTGGGGGCAGGGTAGGGGAGTGGAGTGAGCCCACAGGGCGAACGGAGCGGGATAGAGCCAGTGAAGAAGGACCACCCCAGGAACAATCAGTGAAATGCTGACTACTGAGGTAAGGTGAAGATGTGACTGGAGGAGAGTGAGTAGTTGTGAGAATAGAGGAGTGAGCAGGACTGGGATAGCAAAGAAAAGTACAAGCCAAATGTATGATAATATGTGTATCGGAACAATGAGATAGGTTTGTAGGGCAAATCCTTAGGAAAAGGATGCTATCCAGTGGAAAAGGATAGAATAGAAACAATAAACTTTCCTAGTGTGCTTTCAGGTCTAGGAGTATAGGAGGGGAACAGAACTCAGCAGCTTAGATAACTTGTAGGTAATGTGATGAGGTTTGGGAGAAAGGATTAGAATAGCGTGAGTGTGCTGGCTGACCTGGCTAGGGAGCACTCCTTAGTTACATGGCATTATATAGTTCAAGTATAGTAATAACTACAGTTATTATAACACATACTTTCTTGGTTCCTTGTGAGTTAGAGGCTTAGGGAGAGGATTGGCTCTATCCTTTAGTTCAGGTAGAGACCAATTGTCTTCGCATAAGGTTTAGATCTTGGCTTTCAGGCAGGACAGATTCTCATTCACTAGTTCAAGGCAAGCAGGGTGGAGTGCTGGGTGAATAAAGGGAGAGAAGAAGACAAAATTATAGGTAAACAGAGTGTTAGTGGCAGACAAAATTAGCTGTTCCACAAAAAATGTCAGATTAAGTGGTAGTACCAACAAACAGTCAGAATGGCAATGATGTGGCTGTTAAATAAACAAATTTTCTTATTTGACATTAGTTAATGCATTCACAAATTTAGCACTGTACAAAAGTCGAATATAATCAGTTCAATCACATTAGGTTCAAAGCAGCATAGCAAAGGTTATGTAGGGCCTGATATACAAGTACATTCTAAGTATTCACAGTATCTAGGGGCTAGTTAGGTATCACAGCATGATTTAGCTGCAGCACAAAAGCATAAAAAAGCAGAAAAAAAAACACCTTTAACGTTACTGAAACAGTATAGATCCTGTTGATAGACTATAAAGGCAATGAATATATATATAACACTTAACCATAGTTTTAAGAACACAGAGCATTTAAGTGTTGGAATACTTTGGCGTTATCAGTTTAAAAACATCTCACCCAGTAGTAAGGCTTACTACCGATATGTGCAGTTTAGATATAGGATAGCTTGATTACTTTGGCGTTATCAGGTAACAGAGGGCAAACAGTAAAAAAGTTAGGAATCCCCTTACTACCAGCCAGGAAGCACTAAAAGCAATAAGAAATTAGGAATCCCCCTTACTAACAGCCGGGAAGCACCAGAACGCTAAAACAACATGTACCTGGTTCCAAAACAGCAGCGCAAGCAGTACAAAATTAGAAATCCTAGTATAGAAAATTAGAACTCCCTTTCTACAGTCGGAAGCACCAGCACGCTAAAATCAACATACACCCAGTTCCAAAAGAACAGGGAAAACAGTAGAAATTTAGTAATCCTAGTATAGAAAACTATAAATCTCTTACTGACAGACAGGAAGTACTAAAAGTAATAAAAAATTAGGAAACCCCCTTACTATTAGCTGGGAAGCACCAGAACGCTAAAAACAACATCTACCTAGTTCCAAAACAACAGCGCAAGCAATACAAAGTTAGAAATCCTAGTAAAGAAAAATTAGAACTCCCTTTCTGCAGTCGGAAACACCAGAACGCTAAAAACAACATATACCACCCAGTTCCAAAAGAACAGCGCAAACAGTACAAATTAAGTAATCCTAGTATAGAAAACTAGAAATCCCTTACTAACAGTCGGCAGCACCAGAACGCTAAGAACAACGTGTAGCGAGATCCAGGTGCAGCACGCATATACAGAATAGCAATTAACAGTGATAATTAGACCGCACACTTTACAAAGCCAAAGTAGAGAATTCGTTGCAGTACACACTTAAATTCCTTCAGGTTTTAGTAATATGCAATGATATTAAACATATAAGTTCAGTAATACATTACCTACAATGGAATAGGACGCCGTAGCCAGGGTCATGCAACAGCCAGAGATTCCAGAAAATAAAGATGGCATCGGAAGGAGTGGGATATATTTATATAGTTGGGAAAGGAAGTTAGAGGAATTAAGGGATTGATATGATAGGTAGGGGTAGAAGGGGCGGGGAAAGATCGATATAGACAGGCACTGGCCGGAAGCAAGAGCTTCACAGTGCCAGGCAAAGTAGGCAGGAAAGAGGTATAATCTAATATGAGTCCGTTGTAATTTCCAGTTATTATACGGAAAGGAGGGTCTATAGAGAAAAAAGGTGGTAGAGAAGAGGGGAACACAGGTTGCAGAGGCAGGATAGAGAGAGGTAGTGGGTTTTAGGAGAGCCGGACAGTGAGCAATAGAAGAGGGAAAGGCCAGTGAAGAAGGACCCCAGGAACAATCAGTGAAATGCTGACTACTGAGGTAAGGTGAAGATGTGACTGGAGGAAAGTGAGTAGCTGTGAGAATAGAGGAGTGAGCAGGACTGGGATAGCAAAGAAAAGTACAAGCCAAATGTATGATAATATGTGTATCGGAACAATGAGATAGGTTTGTAGGGCAAATCCTTAGGAAAAGGATGCTATCCAGTGGAAAAGGATAGAATAGAAACAATAAACTTTCCTAGTGTGCTTTCAGGTCTAGGAGTAGAGGAGGGGAACAGAACTCAGCAGCTTAGATAACTTGTAGGTAATGTGATGAGGTTTGGGAGAAAGGATAAGAATAGCGTGAGTGTGCTGGCTGACCTGGCTAGGGAGCAGTCCTCAGTTACATGGCATTATATAGTTCAAGTATAGTAATAACTACAGTCATTATAACACATACTTTCGTGGTTCCTTGTGAGTTAGAGGCTTAGGGAGAGGATTGGCTCTATCCTTTAGTTCAGGTAGAGGCCAATTGTCTTAGCATAAGGTTTAGATCTTGGCTTTCAGGCAGGACAGATTCTCATTCACTAGTTCAGGGCAAGCAAGGTGGAGTGTTTCTTGGTTCCTTGTGAGTTAGAGGCTTAGGGAGATGATTGGCTCTATCCTTTAGTTCAGGTAGAGACCAATTGTCTTAGCATAAGGTTTAGATCTTGGCTTTCAGGCAGGACAGATTCTTATTCACTAGTTCAGGGCAAGCAGGGTGGAGTGTTTCTTGGTTCCTTGTGAGTTAGAGGCTTAGGGAGAGGATTGGCTCTATCCTTTAGTTCAGGTAGAGACCAATTGTCTTAGCATAAGGTTTAGATCTTGGCTTTCAGGCAGGACAGATTCTCATTCACTAGTTCAGGGCAAGCAGGGTGGAGTGCTACAATGGAATAGGATGCCGTAGCCAGGGTCATGCAACAGCCAGAGATTCCAGAAAATAAAGACGTTGTATTGTGGTTTGTTGCTGTATTAGATGTTACCTAGGAGGGGAAAGTGCAGTTGGGGTATGCTGATTCCCTACAAAGATATCCATTCCCAAACTTCCAAGATGGCTGCACATTGAGTAATGGAGTGTTTCTAGCTCTCCCAGTGTGAAAATAGAAACTCAGCAGAAAAGACCAGTAGACTTGTGTTTATGGGTAAGTTTCAGTAACTGGCACTGTAGTGAGTGCACTACCTGGATTCTAGGAATAAAGAAATACAGAAGACCTGGGAAAAAAGTCAGCTGCAAAAAGTGAAGAAGAAACACTGACTGGGGAGAGTTCTGCAGCTGTTCAGCAAAAAGCAATGTAAACTTCAGACATGACTTCCAGTAACCTACAGGAAAATATGAGACTGCTACATACACACCTTGTTAAAATAAACAAAACACTGATGAAGTATATCAATACAAACAGCAAAAGGTTGGAAAAAATGGAAGAAGTTTTAAACAAGTATGCAGATGAGATGATAAAGCTGCAAAAATCAGAGGTTGAAATGAATAAAAGGCTGGCTGAATAAGAAACTGCTCAGGAAGAGATGTTTAAAAAAACAACAGAATTAGAAGACAGAGCACGTAGGAAAAACCTTAAATTTTCAGCTGTATCAGAGAAGCTGGAAGGACCAGACTGCATTCATTTAATGAAAGCACAAATAAGCAACTGGACTGGTATTCCACAGCAGGGAGTTGTTAGTCGAAATGACACATTGTGTGTATGCGCCAAACCTAGCTATAAGAAAGCCTAGACCTTTAATAGTAAAGATGCAGTCCTACCAGCAGAAGTTGATTCTGACAAAACTGTGACTGAAGGACAAAATACTAAAAGTGGGAGACAACAGTGTGTTTTTGTAGAATGATTACTCATAGTACACCAGGCAGAAGAGGAGTAAATTCATTCCACTGTTCAGGGACTATTGAGATGCAAGTGTGAGATTCAAACTGCTGTATCCAGCTGTCTTTATTCTTCCTTGGAGGGACAAAATCATTTTTTGATGAAGTGCATGCTAAGGAGGAAATACAAAAGTTTGTCCTACAAAAAAATGAGCTGTGAAACAGAAGGAGATTCCGCTTCTTGTTTTTCTGGTAATAAAGACCACAGAGAATCTGTACCTGGGAACCTTTTCCAGTATTTCAATGAAAAATGTTGGGGAGAAGGAAGGGAGCATGAGAGTTGACTAGAAGAATAGAGAGTACGTTGGGAATGAAGCAGAGAGAGGATTTGGGTGATGGAGAACATTAATAAAAACAGTAACTTACTGTGGGATTACAATGCAGTAATTATATTTGTGAAATATAACAAGGAAATCTGGAAATACTGGACTTTCAAAATTTGTTGTGGTAGACTCTGAAGTATGTGCCTTACTTCATGTTCGGAAAAATGTTTTGGGGAGGGGAAGAGAGGGGCGAAAGCTAAATGTTAAGTAAAGAAAACATTTTCTTTTCTTAATAGTATTGTATTTGTGGTGTGTGGTTTTCTTTGCATGGCATTTTTAAATGTAATGGGGATTGTACACAGGTGTTTTTTTCTTTTTCTCCCCTCCTCTCTCTCTCTCTCTCTCTTCTTGTATAGTTTTGAGAAATATAGGCAATGCAGTGTAAAAAAAGCCTAGTTAAAAAGGCATAATGAAATTAAAATGAATGTGCTTTTTCTCATTCTTGCATGAGGAAATGACTGGATTAGACTGTAGATTGATTAGTTTTAAGAGAGAGTAAGTAAATGAAAAAGAATATTGAATATTATGAGGCTTTTTTTCTAGCAAATGCATGTATGATTAGTAGCAATTCTGCAGCTGGTCTTCAAGTTTCCACAGAATCAGTCTAATGAAGAGAAACTGGCTGTCTGGTTCTTATGTCTTCATGGAGACAATCTGATAGAGAGAAACTGGCTACAGTCTGGTGGAAGGGGATTGGCTGAGGGAAAATAACAGAGAAGTTGGCTAGGACATTAATGTTCTCCAAAAGCAATTGAGGTTTCCCAGCTGAGAGAGCTTTAAAGATAAGACAAAACAATTAGACTTTAAAGTTTTTCTCATTTTTTTTTTAGAAATGCAGTGGGGATACTAATATAAACAGGCGCTTTTTAAGAAATGTAGGCACTGCAATGTGTTAAAAAAAGTGTGTGTGTGGGGGGGGTCTGGTTAAGAGAGTATGACAAAAGAAAAATCAGTACTTGCATGCAGAAATGACTGAGTTAAGACACTAGGCTTTATCCAGTAATTTTATTACAAAGAATGTTAATGAAAAAGAATATTGAATATTATAAGGCATTTTTCTGGTAAACAAGGTATGCTTAGCGGATTTCTGTCTCGTTTGCATGTTACTAGAAGACAGTTTGATAAAGCAAAATGGCTTGGAGAAAGTGTTTACTGAATGCATTCAGGTGTTTTCTCAGCTGGGAGAGTTGTAAAGATAGACAAAATCGAATAGTACTTATTAATAGCAAAGACTGTACCATGCATCTTAGCATGACTAACCTTTGTGGTTACATCTAGCCTGTCTGTGTGGCTATCAACTTAGAACTTTTATTCTTATTAGGAAGCAAAAACTTCAGTATTTGAAGATGTACATAGTTATGTGTGTTAAGTTGATAGGTTTTAGGGTGGCTGGTTGTTCTGTTTGAGGGCTTTCAAAATAACAAAAAGTTATGTAAGACGTGGAATAGACTCAAATGGATATGACAAAAAACAACTGTATAAAAGACCAACCTACTGAACAGTATATGCATGTAACATAAAAACTGGAGCTAGACATTTAACAAAAAAGCAGTTATACATAAAAGGTGGTAATAACTGTATAAGAAAGTAATGCTTTCTGTAATGTCTTTCAGTCTGAATGGTCTCACAGATAAATATAAAAAAGAGAGTAGTGAGCTATATTTAAAAATGTAGAGTGCAAATAGCGATGCTACAGGAGAGACACCTGGAAAGAACTGAACATGTGTATTTGATAGAGTGGTTTTCAGGATGATTATTCAGTGGAATGTCTGGGGCAAAGGAAAAGAGGAGTACTTATATTAATTGCAAGAGTAGCTCCATTAGTGATAGAAGAGGGAAAAAAAGATAATGGAAGATGCATAGTACTAAGGGGCTACTGGCAAGGGAGGAGGGTTACACTGGCATGCATTTACATTCCAGCTAAAACTGCTATAATGGAGCGTAAGAAAATCCTGGGTGAAATCACCTTTCAGCAAGGAATATAACAAGTGGAAATTGGTTTGCAATAGTGAAGATGTGTCTGGGGGGGCCTAGAAGGGAAAATAAAACAAAGGAGGGTAGATTTTTGAAGAAATTTATGAAAATGTTTGGCATGGAAGATGTGCTTCAGTATTAGGAGTTCAAAGTGAATGTATATATTCTCCAAGATACAAAACTGGGCTAGGCTGGATGGATAGAATTTATATCTCACAGGAACATGTGCATTTAGGACTTCAAATGCAACCAGTAACTATTTCAGACCATGCACCAATCACTAAAATAAAAATGCAAGGTAATGAAGTCAAAATGGGACACTTGTGCTTTCCCACCTATCTGTTGAAAAGAGAGGAATTTAAGGAATGGGTTTTGGAATTAATTTAGGAGCTACTAGAGAAAATATAGCTAGGGAGTGGGATAAAAATAAAGTGGAGTTTAAAACTAGGTGGAAATATAGGAAAGGGAGATAAGGTTAAGAAGTAATGAGAATTATTTAGAGGGACTGACAAATGTTAAAAGTATTGCAAAATAGGGGGAATCCCTCAGAACAAGAAAAGGAGCAACTGCAGAATGCTAAATGAAAAATAAGGGATTACATCGATAATATCATGTTTAGAAAAATTGCTGTTAAGCAACTGTTTTTGATAATAATTCTAGCGCACAAAAACTTTTAGCACAATGACTCTGACAACAGAAAGTGGAAAAGGCTGTCAGCTATAACAAGGAAGATAACGAGATCCTGTGGAAGTATTAGAAGTATTATGAAATTTTGTATAAAGCAGAGAAAAATGGAAATCAAGAAAAGGTACAAATGGAAATGTTTATGGAAGAATCAAATATACCAAGGTTAGAGGTAGATTAGGCTCATTTACTAACAGGCTAGGAAGAGATCTACAGCAAAGTCCCCTGGAACAGATGGTATTCCTGTGGAAGTTTGGAAGCTAGGAGGGAAGAACTGATAAAGATATGGAAGGTTTTGTTTTAACAGTATTTTAAGAGATGTAGCTGCATCCTGGAAGAAAGCAGTGGTAACAGTAATACCTAAAGAGGGTAAAATCCATTGGATCCAGCTTCATACAGGCCCATTTCAATATTAAACCATGATTATAAAGTGTTTGTCTATAATGGCTAAAAGGAAGGCAAAAGTGATACCAAAATTTATAGATCATTGTGGTTTTGTGTAGAGGAGACAAAGATTTGACAATATTGATGAGCCATAGGGAAGCAGAATGTAAGAAAATACCAGTGTTATTGGTGAGTATTGATGCAGAGGAAGCATTTGATATGGTAGACTTGGGACTTCATGAGCAGGGCAGTGGAAAAAATTTGCTTTCCCTGATACAATTCTAAGGTTTGTTAGGAGTATATATGAGGGATAGGAGGTGAAAATTAAAGTGGGTGTAGTCTTCTCTGATAACTTATTTAGAAGAACCAGGCAGGGTTGTGCACTTTCCTCTTTGTTGTTTGCATTATATTTAGAACCATTGGCAAATAAAATAAGGGACTTAAAAATTCAAGGTTACAGTTGGTATGGTAGTCATGAAAAGCTGGCTGTCTTTGCAGATGGTATTTTTTTTATACATGACAAAACCAAAAGGGGGCATTACAGTGTTGCGGAACATTTTAAGACCATTTCATATCTTCTTGGGAATTATGTATACACACAAATTGGTCCAACAATATCCATATTAATGGGGGCATATTAAAATGAAATATTCAGGAGTATGGATTAGAAATTACTTTTTTGTGGCAGCTAAACATATGTGGGAAGAGACTAAACAGAAGATTATACAAAAATTGAGAAACTGGAAGCTTTGATATATGGATATAGATACTAAGACCCAAGCAATTAAAATGTTTTTAATTCCCTTTAGTCTTGCACAGAAGTCAGGCATATTTCTGTCAACCAGTGGAGAAGCTGTGGATAGCAATTAAAAAGATTTGAAGGATATTATCTGGGAAGGGAAGACAGTGAGGGTCAAGTGGAATAAGCCTGTTCTTCCAATAGAAAAAGGTGGACTAGGATTACCAAATTTGAGGGGCTGTATGAGAACAACACAGTTAAGGCTCTTGTACATAACATAAGCAGAAAGCTATAATTCAAACTGGAAAGGAATGATGATGATACAAGGGTGAAGATCAAGAAATAAGGAGAGGTTGAGATTTTGGATGCAGACTGTTAAGGAGAACAAAAATCATGCAGAGTATTATATTCATAAAATAGCAGGGAGTATTCTAAGAACTAAACCAGCATGAGAATGGCGAAATGAGATTCTACTGATGGGGATGACTGTGGTTAGGGATACAGATAATAGGCAAGAGGGGGTGGAATTTATTGGAGAAAACTGGCAAGGGAACCAAGGTACTGGGAGCAAATAACTAGAAAGGGAAAGGTAATAGAATGGGAAGAGGCCAAGAATTTATTTGGACTGCAGGTTAGAGATCGCCTTCCCTATCAAGGATTGATAGAGTACACGAAAGAGAAAGAACTAGGGGGCTCTTAAATGAAATACTAGCACTGGTAGAATTTTAGTAGCATCTAGAACAGAAGCCACCACTTAAAAATGAATAATTAGTAGAGCACATAAAATATTGCATGATAACTATAAGAATCAATCAGAGGAACTTAGAAAGGATTGGGAAGAGAGACTGGATAAGCAAATCACAGAGACAATGGGGAGATATATGTGCATCTCCCAAATATGCAACAGAGTCTAGAAGAGTTAGGATCTTTGCCTGGAAGTGTTTACATAGGTATTTTTATACCCCAAGTAGACTCCAAGAAGTTTTCCTCAGGTGGATAGCAAATGTTGGAGGTGCGATGGGCAGGAAAGAGGTGGCTGGGAACATATTTTTTGGGAGTGTATTGAGCTGGCAGACTTTAGGGGATTCCCTGAGGACTGCTGTGTTGGCGATGCTGGGTGAGTGGATTGAATTGACTGGGGAGTTGATTTTTTTTTTTGAACTGTGATACTATGTCTAGGCAATTCCATTTCTGTAAGCCTTGTCAAGTCTAATTATGGCGGCTGTGAAAACCGTTATTAGAAAATGTAAATCAGTCTAGACCAACTTTATTAGAAGTAATGAATATAGTAACAGAGATAAAACATTTGAAATTGAGATCTTAAGAAAAGGGAAGGAGCAAACTACATAGGGGAAAAAAATGGGAATTGTGGGAACAGTACATGCTGAAATGGAACAAGGTTTAAGAGGCAGGAGTTGAATGAGCCATATGATGCTTTACTGACAATGACTGCATAAATTGTAAGTGATGTATAATGTTCGCAACTACAGTTGTTTTAGTGGTGTCTGATGTATAGTCTTTGCATCTTAAGTGGTGTCAATGTTTGTTTTTCATTTATATAAATGTAAGATTGCTTGTCATATGTGATAATTTAATAAAGATGTTTACTGGAAAAAATATATCTCCATTCCCTCTGCCTTTTCTGCTTATGTGCAGATTTCCTTCAAGGATGTCCATTTCAAGTGCCTTTTTTTGCTTAGGTGTAGAGCATAAATATAAGAATTGTATGCTTTGTCAATCCTTTGTTCCAAACTCCTTAAAAACACGACTTTCATCTTTCTATTCTTATTTGTAAACTCTGCACCTTAAGAGCATCACCCAAGCAAAGATGGCAGATGTTTCTACCCATGGCATCCCACCCATTGGAAAAAAAAAAAAGTTTGAGGCCTAGGCCTGATATGACTCCAGTCTAACTTGGACATACCCACAGAGGTTTTAGAACCAACAGTATGCCCAACATCTGCTCAAACTCTTGCTACCATGACCCTGACAGAGGCTGGGATCGTGTGTGTGGTTTTGACATCCAAAACAACTGAAGTTACCAATAATGTTGAGAAGGGGTGAACCCCGCTTAATTTCTGAAGGACCCAAAGACATACCACAAATCATCATTAGAGAGAAAATTCCAGGTACAGTCATTGGGGTTTGACAGGGGTTGGAGCCTCTGATTTTAGTCAAAGTGGGACATTGCACCTAGGAAAAAGAAATAAAAACCTAAAAATGCTTTGTACCTTCAGATGTCCAAAGAAAAGGAGTGGATCGACTTTTCGCACAGTCTATTTAAGGCCATAATGACTCTTAGTAGATCCTGCAAAGGATGGTGGCCTACTACTGTTTTTTCTTCTACTCGCCAAGAGAGACACTTTTGAGGAAGCACAGGATGAATCAGATTCTGATGAGAACTCCTTGATGTATTCATCCCAGTTCCAGTCACATGGCCAAGTGGCCTTGGGTGATGAGGATTCCCTTTTTCACAACCCCCTTGTTGAAGAAGCTTCATTCAGGGAAACTGTTGTTAGTATGGTGAAGCAATTTGAATGGGAATCTAAGCAGGTTTCTGAAGTTCAGCAAAGATACCTGTAACCTCTTTGAAGTAGGTACCCCTGCTTCTGCAATTGTCGTCCTTGTTCTAGAGGCTTTCCTTGATGGCTTTGTATCCACATCCACTGCACCAGATTTAGCTAGCAGCTGCTAGAAGGCCTGACAACTTTTGCAGGGAATCTGAGGCTAGAAATTTCTGTATAAAAACCCTGTTGCAGACCATTCTGTGATTTCTATGTGTACAGACGAAGTTATCTAAATTGCTACCTACTGCCAGTGCCCTTCCTTCTGTAAAAGACAGCAGGACAATGGACAGATTGGGGGAAAAGATTCATATATTCTCCACTCTGGTGGTTAGAGCTCTGAATTGGACTCAAATTACTAAATGCTTGCTATCTAGTCTGAGTAGTTTATGTAAAAAATGTCTCCCCCTGAGGAACTTGCCATTAAAGAGGCCTCATCTTTGGTGTTGCAGGCTTCCAAAGCCACTAGACTCTGCATTAAGTGCACCTTTGAGGCAGTAAAATCTTTCTCCAGGGCAGCTGCTGCACTTTCTGTGATCAGAGGTATGCATGCTTACGTTCTCAGCCCCTCTCAGAGGGTATTAAGTCAAAACTTTTAGACTCTTCCTTTAACAATGACCTGTTGTTAATTCTGGATGCTGCCAGTCTTTTCAAATAACTGCCGGGAATAGTAAAAATATGACTGACTGTAGATAGATTTTTATTACTTCTGTGCCAAGATACCAAAGGAATTGCCCTGCAAAACCTACTTCCGTTGCTGACAGGGGACCGAGGGTTTCTCATAAGGCCAAGAAAATGCCTAGGAAAAGATTTCAGGGTAACCAGGTATTGACTCTAGATCTAGGAAGCCTCTTTACCCAGGTAGGTCTGCCTTACTACCCTGTGTCCCCTTCCCTGCCCTTTGGACCATCCCTCCCTCTATCCAAAAAGCTTACCTTATCCCTAAAAAGCATGTTTACTCTTCATTTTAGACAGATGGGTCCTTTAAGTGATTCAAAATGGGTACAGAATAACCTGGAAAGAAGTGCCTTCATTCACTGGCATCCCCCCCCACCTCTGCAACATCAAATGCAGTTACTCTGTTTTGTCATTCAAACCTTGCTCAAGCAAGGCACAATAGAAGTGGTGAAACAAGCTCCCCCCTAACATCCAAACCATTACTAGCACAAATCTCTCTAAATCCGAACTCAGAAACTCCCTCATAAATCCCAGCACCTGCCATTGCCAAGATCCTACATAATCCCCTCCACTCCCTCTACTTTACCTCCTTGCTATCTCTCATATTGCTACCTAGCTGTCTTCTTTGACTCCTTACCGATTATGACTCAGTCTACTTCTTACAGTAACTTCTTGCTTTCTGACAGCAGCAAGGCCAACTATATTTGTCTTTCTTCTACATACGTCTTCTTACATAATGCCAAGCGGATTCTAATGTGTAATCTCAAATGTGAATACTCATTTGTAGTTCTGCCTGTAATTACTATAGAACAACTTTCTAAGCTTGTAATTTATTTTTCATTCTACTCTGTCCACAATTTGTATTTCTTGTAATGTGCATCATTTATTTTGTAATGTTTTTATTAAGTATATTGTATTTGTATTGTTGGAGCTTTTCTCCTCTGGTCTCCACTAAAAATGGGCCACTGGCAAAGTTGGACTAATCCGGTTAACAAATGACAAATAAGTAAATGGTATCCCCACAATATGTAGGCAAATGGTTTTATTCCAGACTATTCCTCATCCCAAGAAAAGGGATATTGGAGACCCATTGTGTATCTCTCCACCCTCAACACCTTTCTCTTTGTCCAGTCTTTCAAGATAATTGCCCCTGCAAATTCTGCTTCCATTCTTTTTACCTCAAGCCTTCTTGGTGTCTCTGGACATGACAGATGCCTGTATCCACATTCCTATTCACACTGCTTTTAAAGGAAATTGTTTAAGTTGTTTGTACTGGTTCATTACACTTTCAGTTCTCTGCTTTGCTTTTTGGACTCTTTCTCCCAGAGTCTTCACAAAGTACCCTGCCGCAGTCACTCTGGAAATCCAGATATTCCTGTGTTTGGAAGATCTGCTAATACAGGCATCTTCTCAGCAAATACTCATTTCATCTCAACTTCACTCTGACCCTACTTCAGGGCCTGGGATTCACTGTCATCCTAAAAAAGTCAACAATGAAATCAACCCAAGATTTAGTTTTCTTGGGGTGCAGGCTAAACAAACTCATGTAGGCCTTCCTTCCTCCAGAGAAAGTGCAAAGCATAACCAGTTACTTCTTTCTCTTCAGTTCTGTACTGCAAAGGAGATCTTCAGAGTGCTGGAATTAATGGCAGCAACCATACCTATGGTCCCCTTTGCCATACTCCATATGAGAAAGAATCCATGTTACTTGAAATCCACCTGGTCCCAACACTCTCATCCCCTGGATACACAGGTTCCTCTTCTGCCTTGCTTAAAGAAGGAAATAATGTGGTTAATATCCTAGATAAAGCTCAGCATGGATCTTCATTTCAAACTGCAGACACCATAACAGGAACTGCGCACAGATGCACCAGACGATGCATGGAGACCATGAACGGGAAACCTGAGAGTTCTGGGTCAATGGCCTACAAATATAGACCACAGCAATCTGAAGGATATGAGGACACTAATACAGGCCCTGCAGATCTTTTCCTATTCTTGGAAAGCAGGTGTCGTAAGAATGCTCACAGACAACACAGTTGTAATGTGGTACATAAGCAGGGAGGCACCAGATGTTACCAACTGTGCAGACTAGTTCTTTTGGCATGGGAGCAGGCCACAAAGGCAGATCTCTTCCTTCAAGTGGTTTACATTCCCTCACAGGGCAGTCATGACAGACTTTCTAAACTGATCCAGGTAAGATTCCCACAAATGGATGGCGAACAAGGAGATATTCCTAGACATAGTCCACACATAATTGCCACCGGTTGACCTTCATGCTTTCATCGATAACAAACTTCAGCTATTTTGCACCAGGACCTACTGTCCTCGGGCTTGAAAAATGGGCTTGTTGTCCTTTCTTTGGATAGGGAGGTTCTTGTATGTCTTCCCTCCACTTCCTGTTCTTACCAAGGTCTTAATAAAGATGGAAAGAGAATATCCAAAGATCTTACTGGTGACTTCTTGTAGACCAGGGCAGCACTGGTTCCACCTTCTCTTCCACCAAGCCAAGGGCCATCACCAGAATCTTCCCTCCATGGTGGATTTGCTTGTACAGCAAAAGGGCTGACTACTTCATCCCAACCTGTCATCCCTTAACCTGACATTATGGATGATGGGGTTCTGATCCGTTTTAGTCACCAATTTTCTGAGGACATGCTTAAGGATGTTCTTCGTGTTTCAATGTTGCAGTCATTCCATTTGGGTAATCTGCTGGCAGGTTGCCCTCAGTCGGCCTGGATTCCAAAGTCTTGGGTCCTGCGTCGGTTGCTGTCTCCTCTTCCATGACGTCAGGTCATCGGGTAAAACATGCAACCAACGCCATTTTCTTCAGTGTTTCTTGCCATGCGGTGCCCGAAGCAGAAGCATTTTGCAAGTGCCGGTCGGCCGACTACTGAAATATTCGAGTTTGAGTTCCAGAACCGAAGTCTTCACTAAAGCTAAGTACCCCGTTGGGGAAACTTTTTTCTTGCTTTTTACCAATGTCAGAAAAAGTTAATAATTTTATTACTTGTGGGAAGCAAATACCTCATAAGGATTTACATTTATACTGTATTCCTTGCCTAGGCCCTGATCACAACGTGCCTGGCTGTCGGTTTTGTGCTAGATTTAACCAACACACTATTAAGCGTTGGTATATTTTTGCATCTAAGTATTTTGGAAACGGATTTAACTATCCAGAAATATCGTCGGATAGCAGTCCGACCACCGGAGTACATAAAAAAACGCAAAGAAAAGGAACAGAGAAAGGCAGTCGAGATCCAACACCGATGACGAAGCTTCTCCTAAGCCAGTCGCCGATACTCAGCGAGGTGCTTTCGCAGCCCCTGATACCCGCTACCTTCGAGTCGCAGACCTCTACCGACACCCATGCGGAGTCTGGCATGCCGCAAGATACTCAGGGTATTGGACTGATGGATGTTTCTCCCTCGGATGGGTCTGGAGCCACTGAGCAGGCACCAGCTTCTGAGGGTATATTCAGACCTCAACATTTTTATATCAAACCGACGAAAGCTGCAAAACCTAAGGCAAAGACACCTAAAAATCTAAAAAAACGACACCTGAGCCACATGCACAGACCTCTATGCCTAAAAAGCAGATTATCAAAATGGCTGAAGACCTTATTACCTTGGTCAGGGGTACCCATCCCCCTCCAGATAAGAGGCCTAGGCAAGACACTGACTATGAGTCTTCAGATCATGTTTCTATTTCTTCTGATTCCTCTTCTGATCAGGAATTATCTTTCCCTCCCTATGAGAACTCTGATGCTGAGGAGTCTATTCCATCTGCATCTACTCATGAGGATTATTCATTTGGAGAAACCTTGCATATTTTGAGGGAGCATTTTCACTGGGAGAGTCAAGACTTCTCAGAATCAAAAGAGGCTGAAGGATTTCCTTCTCCCTCAGCACAAGCCTTTAGCCATTCCCCTTTTCGGAGTCAAGCCTGACCCCTGACTCCTTACCTCTGGCTCCCAGTAAGCCTGGCAGGTATTACAGGGTCCCTGACTCTCACAAATTTTTATTTAGAAACCCTGCTGCTGATCCTGAAACTATTTCATAGGGTCCAAAGGGAGTTAAGACCTCAACAGCAAAAAACCCTACCCCCTCCGACAGAGATTCAAGGGCACTGGACAGATGGGGAAAAAAGGTTTATACATCTGCAACCTTGGCAATCAGGGCCTTAAACTGTCAATTTCATATGCTTAAGTACCAACAACATGTTATGGGATTGCTGAAACAGAAAATGATGTTTTTCAGAATGTGCAGAAAATAAGGAATTGCAGGAATTATTGCATGCAGCTGAACAAGTTGGAAAGCATACTTTGCAATGTGGTTTTGATTCTTTAGAGGCCTCCTGCAGGGCTGCAGTTACTGGATCTGTGATTAGGAGACATGCCTGGTTAAAGGAACAAAGTTTGCATGATCATGTTAAAGCTAAATTGCTAGATGCACCTTTACAGCATGATTCTCTGTTTGGTATTAAGGCAGAAGAGGTTTTAAAGAAAATGGAAGACAGCAAAGCTAAGTCTATGCAAACTGTTTTTACAAGTGCAGCCACCTAGATTCAATAGACACTGGCGTACAAAGAATTGGTCTTTTCCTGTGTCAGACAGAGCTCAAAGGGGCAAATCCAGATGCCCTAAGGGATGTTCATCGTGCATACAGCTGCAGTCATAACAGATGGGTTCTCCTGCCATCAGGCGGGTCCTCGGCCAGCCGAATTCCAAAGTCTAGGTCCGGTGTCGGTTGTCGTCGCTTCTTCCCTGACGTCAGTGCGACAGGTGTATAAAAGAACCAGCCGACACCATGTTCTTCAGTCTTTCTTGCCGTGCGGTGCCCGAAGCAGAAGCAGTTCGCAAGTGCCGGTCGGCCAGCTCCTGAGATTACGAAAAATTTGGAAAACCGAAGTCTTCTTAAAAGCTAAGTACCCCGTTGGGGAAACTTTTCTTGCCTCAGACCGATGTCAGACAAAGTTAATAATTGTATTTCTTGTGGGAAGCAAATACCGCATCAGGAGTTCCATTCCCTCTAGGCCCAGACCACGACGTCTCGGTCTGTCACTGTTGTGCTACATTCAACAAACGCACTATTAAGGGTCGGGCGGAGTTCGCCCAGCATTTTTTTGGGAGAGCATTTAACTATACCATGTCGTCGGTTACTCCAACACCGGTTTTGTCTAAAAAAATGCAAAGACAAGGACTGACACTCGAGGTCCGCGGCCTCTACCGACACCATGCCAAAGCCGACTACACGTGGTCCGGTTCTCAGTGAGGCGCCTACGCAGCCCCTGACTACCGACGACACATCTTTGGTGGTGTCTCCTGTACCCGAGGTCGCAGGCTCCTCGGCCCACACCCCGACTACAGATACCGAATACACTCTTGGCGTTGAAACACAGAATGTGGACAGGTCCACCTCCACTCAAGGTGTCTTCAGACCTTCCTCTTCTTTCTCCATCAAGGCTTTCACCAAGTCTAAAGCAACCATGCATCCTAAGAGACCAGTTACACAGGGCCCATCTCCAGGCCCCATGCCTAAGAGACAGATGCTTAAAATGGCTGAGGATTTAATTACTCTAATCAGAGGTTCTCAGCAACCTCCGGACAAAAGGCCCAGAGTGGAGGAAGATTCCCCCTCCTCTGATCAGGGATACATTATTTCAGAACACTCTGATGATCAGGAACAGGCTTACTCCCCTTTTGAAGACTCTGATGCAGAGGAGTCTATTCCTTCTGTATCCCCCCCTGAGGATTTCTCATTTGGGGAAACTTTGCATACCTTAAGGGAACACTTCCACTGGGAAGGCCAGGATTATTCAGATTCCAAGAAAAGGCTCAGGGAATTTCTTTTGTTACCCCAGCACAGGCCTCTGGCTATACCTCCTGTCTTGGACATCCTAGATGATGTTTACTCGGAGGCCTGCCTTAACCCGGACTCTCTAAATCCAGCTCCAGTTAAGCCTGACAGGTACTACAGGGTTCCTGACTCGCACCAATTTCTTTACAAAAGCCATGCTGCTGATCTAGAAACCATCTCACAGGGACCCAAGGGAGTTAAGGCTTCCATTGCCAAAAATCCATTGCCTTCCGAGAGAGATTCCAGATCCTTAGAAAGGTGGGGAAAAAAGGTATATACCCCGGCTACCTTAACCATGAGGGCTTTAAACTGTCAGTTTCATATGCTAAAATACAAACAGTTTCTGTTATCTCAATTGAAAAGTAAAATGTCACAACCTGAACAACCAGACTTGAAGGAGTTGCAGGATTTGATGCATAGTGCAGAACAAGTGGGTAAACATACCTTACAATGTGGTTTTGATGCTCTAGAGGCCTCATGTAGAGCTGCTGTTACAGGCTCAGTCATACGCAGGCATGCCTGGCTCAAGGAACAAACCTTGCCTGATCATGTCAAAGCTAAATTACTAGACACCCCTCTTCAAAAGGATGTACTATTTGGGGCAAATGCTGAGGAAGTATTATGGAAAATGGAGGAAAAAGCTAAATCAATGCAAACTGTGAAAGAATTTCTGCAGGTTCAACCACCACGTTTTAGTAGAAATTGGCCTTCCAAGAACTGGTCCTTTCCTGCCACAGACAGACCCCAAAGAGGCAGATACAGGCACCCGAGGGGCAGAGGACAACCACAAGGATTGTACAGAGGCAGAGAGTGGCAAGCTCCTACACCAAGAGGTGGTGAGGACAACTCACAATCTTTCAGAAAGCAAACCCAATGACTTTCCCCTTTGCAGGCCAACCAGGTCTCAAATGGCAGCCCCCTTAGGAGGAAAGCTGGCACTATTCTCAAAAAATTGGCATGTTGTCACAAAGGACAAATGGATCCTGGACATTATAAACAGAGGCTACAAATTCCACTTTCATACCCTTCTAAAAATGAGAGGCATGCCAAAACTGCCACACAATCAAAGGGCAGAGGCACAAAAGCAAATTTCAGATCTTATAAACATGAAAGCTATTCAAGAGGTACCTACACACGAACAAGGTCAAGGTTTTTATTCCAGGCTATTTCTGGTGCCAAGGAAGGGAAAAGATTGGAGACCTATTTTGGATCTTTCCATCCTAAACACATTCCTACTCATACCAAAATTCAACATGCTCACTCTACAGCCCATGCTGGGCAAGGAGTCTTGGCTGGTAACACTGGACCTCAAGGAGGCATACCTGCATGTCCCAATCAGACAAAATTGCAGAAGATACCTCAGATTTCTTGCAGGTTCAACCCATTATCAATTCTCTGCATTGCCCTTTGGCTTATCTACTGCGCCCAGAGTATTCACGAAATGCCTGGCATCAGTAATTGCCTACTGCAGACTTCAAGGGATACAAATATACCCTTATTTGGACGACTGCCTGATCCAAGCGGACAGCAAGCACATTCTTCTGAAACATCTGGCTTATCTAATAATGTTATTAAACTGTCTGGGATACACAGTCAACAAAGAGAAATCAAGGCTAATACCCCCTCGAAATATAATTTTCCTGGGTGCCAATTTGGACACAAACACCCAGATGGCCTACCTCACGCCAGAGAAACAGGGGCAACTAATTCAATACTTCAAAACACTGGCAAATTGCACCAGGCTGACTGCAAGGAAAATCCTGCAGGCTCTGGGATTCATGGCATCTTGCATTTTGCTAATCCCATGTGCAAAGTTGCATATGAGAAAACTACAGTAGTACCTAAAAAACATATGGTCTCAACACAACCACAGTTTGGAAACAATAATACCACTACTTCCATGTCTGCAAAAGGAATTTCTGTGGTTGGCTCAAGCATGTCAAGCAAACACAGGTCTTCCATTCAGCAAGCCTCAAGCAAATCAAGTCATTACAACAGACGCCTCTGACTACGCCTGGGGGGCGCACATGACAGACTGGTGCATTCAGGGCAAATGGTCCCAAAAAGAAAAGCACCTTCACATCAATCAAAAAGAAATGCTAGCAGTAATAAATGCTATTATAGCTTTCAAGGACCTTCTACAACCAGGTCAACTATTGATAAGAACGGACAACACCACAGTTATGTGGTACATAAACAAGCAGGTAGGAACACATTCCTATCCCCTATGCAGACTGGCCATATCACTTTGGAACATGGCCATGGACTTACAAATGGAACTACAAGCACAGTACTTGCCAGGCAAGGAAAACACGCTGGCAGACAACCTAAGCAGGAATATGACAGATCCACATGAATGGATGTTGCATCCAAAAGTTTTTACAGAAATAATCCAAGAATGGGGAAGGCCAGACATAGATCTCTTTGCCTCCCACAAAAATCATCAATTGACAAAATTCTGCTCGAGGACCTTCCACCCAAAGGCCTGGAGAGTGGACGCTCTTTCAGCTGGACATCAATGACAGTTTATGCCTTCCCGCCTCTTCCTCTGCTGCCCAAGGTCCTATTGAAGACCAGAGCAGACAGACCAAAGATGATCCTCATTGCTCCGGACTGGCCAAGGCAACACTGGTACCCACTCCTGAGGAGCCTGACTCATTCCCCTCCATGGACCCTGCCTCTAATGCCTCTTCTTCTGACTCGGCACAGCTTCAAAACTCTTCACAGTCAGCTAAAAACACTTAATCTAGCCGCATGGAAGATTCCTTAGCATCACAGCAGGCCCTACTCTCCAAGGAGGTGCAGGATGTCATTTTGGAGGCCAGAAGGCCATCAACTAGAAAAGCTTACTCCGCAAAATGGAAACGTTTTTGTGTCTGGAATGAGAAAAAGGGCCAGAACCCTGGAAAACTGAATTTACCTCAAATACTACAATATTTGGCTGAACTACTAAGCAGTGGACTTCTCCTCCATCAAAATCCATGCCTCAGCCATTTCTGCAGAATACAACACTGATCCTCCTTTATTCTCTCACCCTCTTTTAAGACAGTTCCTCAGAGGGGCTAAGAATTTTAGACCTCCAAGGAAACAACCAATACCTGCTTGGGATCTAAATTTCATTTTGGAAAAACTGACTTTGCCTCCTTTTGAGCCAGCTGCTTCATCAGATTTGCAATATTTGTCCTGGAAAACAGCTTTCCTTCTGGCTATCACTTCAGCTCGTAGAGTTTCAGAGCTACAGGCCCTCATGGCTGTCCAGCCTTTTATCATCTTCCATCAGGACAGAGTTTCATTACGTACCCAGCCCTTCCTTTATGCCTAAAGTGGTATCCAGGGTAGCTTTAAATCAGGCCATTCATTTACCTACTTTTTATCCCAATCCTCAAAACAAAGGGGAGAGATTACTACATTCCTTGGACATCCACAGGCAACTGCATTATTATTTGGACAGAACAAAGCCTTTCAGAAAATCAGAACAGCTCTTTGTGGCCTATGTGGTAGGAGCTCCTGGAAAGCCAATTTCCAAGCAGACAATCTCAAAATGGATAGCCCACTGCATACGCTTTTGCTATTCCTTTCATGGCAAAACTGTTCCTACAGGCATTAGAACTCACTCCACCAGGGCCACAGCCACCTCTGCAGCCTTCCTCAGAGGAGTTCCTACCAAAGATATCTTGGAAGCAGCCCCTTGGAGTTCTGTGCATACCTTCTCCAAACACTACAACCTACCATTATACTCCAAATCTAGAGCAGGCTTTGCCACTGCAGTCTTGCAGGGCATTTTTGCTCTTCCTAGTTCCACCTAGTGCCTACCACCCCTTTCTTAGCTTTGGGATTCTACCCATCTGTCATGACTGCAGCTGTATGCACGATGAACATAGTACAGTTTTGTACCTACCATAAATGTAGATGTTCGAATGCTAATACAGCTGCAGTCCAGGTTTCCCTCCCTCCTTCCCCTCTAGGGGTATTCTTTTATGGTGTATTTGCTTGCAACTACTGTTTTTTGATTATATTGCATTGCATTCCTTCATAATTTTATGTATTGCCTTCCTTCTGGGGGCACCTGACATCTGGGGCAAGAAAAACTGAAGAACATGGCGTCGGCTGGTTCTTTTACACCCCTGTCGCACTGACGTCGGGGAAGAAGCGACGACAACCGACGCCGGACCTAGACTTTGGAATTCGGCCGACCGAGGACCCGCCTGACGGCAGGAGAACCCATCTATTATGACTGCAGCTGTATTAGCACTCGAACATCTACATTTATGGTAGGTACAAAACTGTACTTTCCAGGTACCAGGCTCAAGACTCATACAGGTCAAAGCAGTGGGGCGCATCTACCTCCATAGCTGGAGATAAAGCGCAAACCTACAGAAAGCAATCCCAATGACTTCCCTCAGCCTACACCAAGCACTTATCTTTTGGCAGCACCCATAAGGGGAAAATTAGCACTTTTTGCTCAAAATTGGCAGTTAACCCAGGACAAAATGGGTACTAAATATCGTATCACAGGGATACAGATTCCATTTCCACACTGTGCCAGTGACAAGTGGTTGGCCAGATCTGCCAAAAATACAATGGGAAGAGGCACAGAAACAGGTTGCGTCCCTCATGGATATGGGGGCCATTCAGACGGTACCAAAACAGGAAAAAGGACAAGGTTTTTACTCAAAACTGTTCTTGGTACCCAGAAAGGACAAGGCCTGGCGACCAATACTGGATTTATCGATTTTGAACACATACTTGGACATTCCAAAATTCAAAATGCTCACCTTGCAACAGCTTCTGCCCATGCTGGGCAAGAATGCTTGGCTGGTGACTTTAGACTTAAAAGAGGCATACATGCATGTTCCAATAAGACAGTCATGCAGAAGATACCTCATATTCAAGGCTGGCTTACTGCATTACCAATTCTCTGTACTGCCCTTTGGCTTATCTACTGCACCCAGGGTCTTTACAAAGTGCCTGGCACCAGTAATTGCATTTTGCAGACAAAGAAGTATTCAAATATATCCTTACTTGGACGACTGTCTCATTCAAGCAGAGAACAAGGACACTCTTCTACGACACCTGGTGTTTGTGAAAAGGCTTTTAACGTGCCTAGGGTACACAATAAACGAAAAGAAATCACAACTGGTACCCTCTCAAAATATAACATTCCTGGGTGCAAGCTTGAATACAACTGCCCAGATGGCTTACCTCACGCCAGACAAACAAAGGCAACTGACTACTTACTTCAACCTGATGGCAACAAAAATCCAATCTTCGGCAAGACAAATTCTGCAAGCTCTGGGCTTCGTGGCATCCTGCATCCTACTAATTCCATATGCAAGACTGCATATGAGGAAACTTCAATGGTACCCAAAAAGTTTATGGAGTCAGCATTCACACAGTCTGGAAACAATGATTCCTCTCATCCCCTGCCTGCAACAGAAGTTTCTATGGTGGGCAAAGGCCTGTCACCAAAACATGGGATGGCCTTTCACTCTACCCCCTGCCAGCCAAACCTTAACAGACGCATCAGATTATGCCTGGGGGGCCCACATGGCAGGAAGATGCATTCAGGGCATATGGGCACCAAATCAAATGCATCTACATATCAACCAGAAAGAGATGCTAGCTGTTCAAAATGCCCTAACAGCCTTCAAGGACTTACTTCATCCAGGACAACTACTGATAAAGATGGACAACACCACAGTCATGTGGTATATAAGCAAGCAAGAGGGCACACACTCATACCCCCTTTGCGAATTAGCCATGACACTGTGGGACACAGCTTTGACCTGCCAAATAAATCTTCAAGCACAATTCCTACCAGGAAAACAAAACACTCTGGCAGATGATTTAAGCAGAAGCCTTATGGATCCTCACGAGTGGAAACTAAATCCGCATGTCTTCAGCATGATAACAGAGAAATGGGGGAGGCCAGACATAGACCTATTTGCATCTCCTCAAAATTATCAACTGAAAAGATTCTGCACAAGGACTTACCACAGACGAGCATGGAAAGCGGACGCCCTATCCTTCAGTTGGAAAAACTATCAGTTTACGCCTTTCCTCCTCTGCTTCTTCTACCTAAGGTCCTCCTAAAAGTCAGACAAGAGAAGCCAAAGGTGATATTAATTGCCCCGGACTGGCCCAGCCAATACTGGTACCCAATCCTAAGGAACTTGTCTCAATACCCAGCTTGGATCTTGCCTCAAAAACCACAACTACTGTCCCAGCAAAACAATCAGATCCTGCACAATCAACTGCAGACTCTGAACCTGGCAGCATGGCTAATCCTGTAATCATACAGACGACACCTCTCAGTAAAGCTGTGATGGATGGCATTTGGGAAGCCAGAAGGCCTAGTACTAGAAAATCTTATTCTGACAAATGGAAGAGATTCTGTGCTTGGAATCAAGCACAAGGAACTGACACAGCATTACCGCATATTCCTCAGATATTACAGTACTTAACTGAAATGATTGACAAAGGCCTGTCTTTCTCATCAATCAAAATCCATGCCTCTGCCATTTTGGCTCATTACAATACAGAGCCACCAATCTTTTCTCATCCTTTATTAAAGCAGTATCTTAGAGGAGCCAAAAATTTAAGGCCTCCTAGAAGATCACCATAACCTGCATGTGGGACCTCAGTTATGTGTTGGAAAAACTCACTTTGCCTCCTTTTAAACTAGCTGCTACCGCTGATATAAAGTTCTTATCATGGAAGACAGCTCTGCTACTAGCAATTACTTCAGCAAGAAGAGTTTCAGAGCTACAGGCCGTCATGGCTGTAGAGCCTTTTATCATATTTTACCCAGACAGGGTGTCTCTGAGGACAAATCCTACTTTTGTGCCTAAGGTCGTTTCCAGTGTGGCTCTTAACCAAACAATTCATCTGCCAACTTTTTATCCAAATCCACAGAACAAAGGGGAGAGAATTCTGCATTCCTTGGACGTACACAGACAGCTAAGATTCTACTTGAGCAGGTCTAAAGCTCTAAGAAAAAACAAGCAATTACTAGTGTCATATGCTGCAGGATCAGAAGGAAAGGCTGTTTCAAAGTGGATAAGCCATTGCATCCGTTTTTGCTTCTTACACCATGGCAAACCTGTGCCCAAGGGCATTAGGTCTCACTCCACCAGGGCTGCAGCTACTTCAGCAGCCTTTCTCAGAGGAGTACCAACCAAGGACATTCTAAAGGCTGCTACTTGAAGTTCTGTTCACACCTTTACAAAGCATTACCATTTGCATCTCTACTCAAGTCCAGGCCAGGCTTTGCCACTGCAGTGCTGCAGGGCCTTATATTATGTAATTGGTATTTTACTTCAGTATATATTGCTTTGTGGTTTTTCATGTTTATACTCCTTGAAGGCTGTGGCCGAGACGTCAGAGTTCTAAAATAAATTGCTTTTGGTGGATCTTTTGGCTGTTGTTTTTCCTGCAGGGCCTTATAGCCTCACCTAATGCTATTTAGATCCAGCCTCCCAACCATAGCTTTGGGATTCTACCCAAATGTAATGACTGCAACAGTGAAACACGAAGAACATAGCACAGTTGTGTACACTTACCATAAATGTAGATGTTCGAGTGTATTCACTGTTTCAGTCCAGGTTACCCTCCCGCCATCCCCCTGTCATTCTACAGTCTATCTTTCCTTCTCTTATCTTCTACAACCTATGTGGTGTATTTGCTTGTAGATGAAGGTGAAGTTTATATTGATGCCTTAGAATATTGCTACCTTTTTGGGGGCACCTGACATCGGGGGCAAGAAAAACTAAAGAAAATGGTGTCGGCTGTATGTTTTATACCCTTGCCGACCTGACATCATGGAAGAGGAGACAGCAACTGATGCAGGGCCCAAGACTTTGAAATTCAGGCCGACTGAGGGCAACCTGCCAGCAGATTACCCAAATGTAATGACTGCAACAGTGAATACACTCTAACATCTACATTTATGGTAAGTGTACACAACTGTACTTTCTCCAGGATGCAAGAAAACCTACCAGAAAATCTTGCATAGTAAAATGGAGATGATATTTACTATACGATGTCAAGCTAAAAATCAGGACCCGATGCCCCTCTGGCCCCTCTTATTTGTGTGAGCTGTTGCAGTCTGGCTTAGCATGTTCCGCTATTAAGGCACACATTTCATCCATGTCTGGGTACCTACTTCTGGATTCTCCACTTCTGGCCAGACAGAGGTAAAACAGTTTTTAAAAGGTGTGCTACACATGAAACCTCCAAGGAAAGCTGTCTGCCTTGCTTGGGACCTCAACTTTTTGCTGGAAAAACAGACTTTCCCCTCCTTTCATGCCAGTAGCCTCTGCCTGATTCTATACTTGGAAAACTATTCTTCGGTACCCCTCACCTCTGCAAGATGAGTCGCTGAACTACAAGTCCTTATGGAAGCTCCTCTCTCCCTTCCTTATTTTTCTTAAGGACAGAGGGTTTTTAAGGGTTAATCCTTCCTTCATACCTAAAGTAGTAAATTAACTCTCTCTTTCAAGCCATAAATCTTCTCACTTTCTTATTTAATTCACAAAATAAGGAAGAAAGAAATCTACATTCTCTTGATATACAGAGACAGCTTAGATTCTAACTGGATAAGATAAGGATATTCACAAGTCTGACCACTTTGCATCTCTATATCCATTTCCTTTTTGCTGTAGTCTACATGGCAGATCTTTACCTTAGCGTCCATTCTACTAGAGCAGTGGTTTCATCTGGAGCCTTTTACAAGGGGATTGACTCTAGAACAAGTTTAGAATCAGCTACTTGGTCTTCTGCACATGCTTGCACCAAACATTACAGAGTGGTTGCCTTTGTAAATCCAAAGCAGTCTTTCTCAGGTCAGTCCTCTCTGGATTACTAGACAATTCTGCTGTTTCCCTTCCAGTCACCCTTCACACCTCTTAAGCTTTGGGAATCACCCAGCAGTTTGGAATACTGCAACAGTTTTCTAAGGAAGGACATAACACAGCTGTCAATATTCTTTCCCTCTCTACCTCCCTCCTTCTCTGATCTTGCTTTCCTTTTCCTCGTGGAGCAGGGGAGGTCACTGTCTTTCTGCCTCTCCTCTCTTAGATGACTAGTTTAATTTGTTTCTTGGGCCTCTTCAGGCTTACTGGCTTGAGGATTTATGCTCATACATCTGTTTGTGTACCCTTTTGCCCACAGGCTTGAGTCATACATCGAAAATGTGGCTTTTTGTAAGGTTTTTGCTTTGGTACCCCAGTGGGATGTCTGGGTTATTTAGTGATATAACCCAGCAGCTTGGAATACTGCAACAGTGATCAGTAGGACATCTGTTATGTTAAGTTATTACATAACTGTACTTTTCTGCATGTTGTCTCATTATAGGCATTGAGCATCTAACACCTTTACATCACCTCACATTGCATGTTCCACGACAAAAGCCCAGGATAGAAATAATGACTTGGGATTGAGGTAGGTCCCGAGTCGCTGGTAATATATTATTTCCATCAGAATCCTTCTCATTGGTTGACTTCATTAATACTTTGGAATCAGGTTATGAAGCATGCTCTGCCAAATTTCCCCTCGTCTATATAAATACCACTTCAGGTCTCCTGTGAAAAAAGGCTACTTGATTAGTGGGACTAATCCATTCATCAAAGGATGGATAGATAGATAGATAGATAGATAGATAGATAGATAGATAGATAGATAGATAGATAGATACCATGTCAGCTTTCTAATGCTAATGGCTCCATTCCTTGATGATGTCCTTCAAGGATGCATCTGCAGTCCTAACAAATGGGTTGTCCTGTCGTCAGGCAGCCCTTCGGTCGGCCGGATTCCAAAGTCTGGGTCTGGCCTCGGCTGGTGTCGCACTTCACCCGACGTCATCTCTGCTGGTCTTCGGGTATAAAGGCATCAGCCGACGCCATTTTCCTCAGTCTTTCTTGCGGCGTGCGCCAAGCAGAAGCTGTTCGCAAGTGCCGGTCGGTCAGATCCAGAGATTAATACTACCGAATACAACGAAGACTTCTAAAGCTAAGTACCCGTTGGGGACTCTTTCTTCCCTCAGCCGATGTCAGAAAAAGTAAATAACTGTTTAACTTGTGGGAAACAAATACCTCATAAAGATTTCCACTCTTACTGCTTACCTTGTTTAGGCCCAGACCACGTAGCAGCTTGTTTAGCCTGTGCTTCCTTCAACCGGTGAACGCTTAGGCGTCGGTCGGAGTTTGCTGAACAGTTTTTCGGCTCAGACTTTGCGTACATTATGCTGTCGGATCCTCCGACTACCCAAATTGTTAAGAAACGCAAAGAAAAGGATCGACACTCACGGTCCGCGGTTTCGGCCGAAACCACGGTAAAGCAAACCGCGAGTGTCTCGGTTTCGGCCGAAACCGAGCAAACGGTTCAATCTACAGCCGAATCCATGACTACTACCGAGGCCCCTTCTACCCTAGCTGAATCGGCCTCTGAAATTTTGCCTACTAATGCGGTTTCTCTAGAGCTATCGGACACCATCCCTTTGGATGTCTCTACCCCAGCACGTGGTGCTGCTAGGCCTCCTGCAGCCATGTCTATAAAGGCCTTTGCCAGGGCTAAAGCAGCCAAAACTGCCAAATCAGTGCCTGTTAAGCCCCCCTCTCACAGGCCCAGCTCAAGTTCACAAATGCTTACTCTGGCAGAGGATCTCATCTCTTTAATAAGGGGATCCCAATCTCACCCAGACGGGGCCTCACAACCTCCGGAAAAGAGACCTAGAGCAGAGCCCCCTGAGCCAGGCTCCTCAGATGACTCTTTTGATGACTCAGACATTACAGACCATCCAGAGGCTCCTCTTTCTACTTATGAAGATTCTGATGCTGAAGAATCTATTCCTTCTGCCTCTCCACCAGAGGAATTTTCCTTTGGGGAAACCTTACATGCCATGCGAGCAATTCCAATGGCAGGGACAAGATTTCTCAGATTCAAGAAAAGGCTTAGGACCTTTTACACTTACAAACATAGGCCCTTAGCTATACCTCCAGTTCTTCCTGTTGTGGATGATGCATTTAATGATGTTTGCACTGCTCCTGATACTTTACCTCCAGCCCCTGCTAAGCCTGACAGGTTCTACAGGGTACCGGACACTCATCACCACTTATACAAGGCTCCTTTTGCAGATCCGGAGACTATCTCCCAGGGGCCTAAGGCAGTAGCCGACCTCAGCTAAAACCCTCTCCCTTCTGATAGGGAATCCAGGTCCTTAGAGAGATGGGGCAAAAAAGTATACACCTCCGCTACTCTCTCAGCTAGAGCTTTGAACTGTCAGTTTCATATGATCCAATACCAAGAGTTTATGCTTGATCAGTTAACTAAGAAACTGTCCTCTGATGATTCCTTGGATAAGAAATTTGTTCTAGAAATGGTGAATAACATTCAGCAGGTTAGTAACCATTCTTTAAAATGTGGCTATGATGCACTGGAGGCTTCATTTAGATCAGCCATGACTGGCACAGTTGTAAGAAGGCATGCATGGTTGAAAGAGCAGGTCTTGCCGGATCATGTTAAAGCAAAGCTATTAGATGCTCCTATGGACAAGGTCAGTCTATTTGGTTTTCCTGCCCAACAAGTAATGAAGAAAATGTAAGAGAAGGCAAAATCTGTACAAACAGTTAAAGATTTCTTACAGGTACAGCCCCCAAGGTTCAGCAGGAACTGGCCTTCCAAAAATTGGTCCTTTCCAGACTCCTCTAAAAATCAGGGAGGCAGGAATAGACGTTCCAGAGGCAGAAATCAATCCAGAGGAGGTGCCTACAGGGGACGCCAGTGGCAAGGCAATAACCAACGAGGCACAGATACAACCACTACCACTGCAACAGGACAATCACAGTGACTTGGCTCTAACACCGCCTACCAGGG
The DNA here is from genome assembly GCF_019279795.1 of Protopterus annectens. Taxonomy (NCBI): domain Eukaryota; kingdom Metazoa; phylum Chordata; order Ceratodontiformes; family Protopteridae; genus Protopterus; species Protopterus annectens. The sequence goes on from NC_056741.1 coordinate 1,332,286,358, forward strand.
AACAAATAGTAGCACCCTTAGGCGGAAAGTTAGCCTTATTTTCAAAAAACTGGCACTATATCACAAGAGACAACTGGATTTTGCAAACTATAGACCAAGGCTACAGGATGTTCTTCATCTCACATTGCTGCAGTCCTTACACTTGGGTAGTCCGCTGTCCTCGGTCGGCCCGAATACCAAAGTATAAGGCTGACGTCGGTCAAGGCGCTTAAGGCTGACATCAGGACGTCAGGGTACAAATGCGCATGACCGACGTCATATCCTCAGTCTTTTTTGCCGCATGGTCCGATGCAGAAGCAGCGTTGCAAGTGCCGTTCGGCGTTCTGAAATTTTTCGAGTTCGGAGTTTCAGACCGAATCAAAGTTGGCTAAGTACCCGTTGGGAATATTTTGGTTTTTCTTGCCTCAGTGTTTTACCGGATGTCAGAAAAAGTGAATAACTGTATTTCTTGTGGGAAACAGATACCGCATAGGGACTATCATTCTTTGTGTATTCCTTGTTTGGGGCCTGAGCACGACGTTGTTGGGTGTCGCTTTTGTGCTAGGTTCAATAAGCGCACTATTAAGAGAAGGTTAGATTGTGCTAGGCTGGTCTTGAAGCGGTGCAATTATAATATGCCGGATACTCCGGCGCCGCTTCAAGAAGCGCAAAGATAAAGCAGTTAAACCCAGGCAAGATGAGTCGTCCATTCCGGACGCCGGTTCTTTAGAGGCGTCAGTGGAACCGGTGGTTCCGACGGAGGCTTCTTTGGAGTCCCAGGGGGAGACTCTGATTTTGCAGGATGTGGCCTCTCAGGAGGCAGGTCAGGCTGAAGGGGCTTCTCAGGTTACTATTCTCCCCTCCCTTCCTAGGGTGGTTAGGCCCTCTCCTTCTGTTTCCAAGCCTTCTCCCAGAGGCAGGCCAGGTTTAGCTTCTGTTGGTGTCACTCCTAGTTCAGCAGGGTCTGTACCCAAGAAGCACATGCTTAAAATGGCAGAAGATTTGATTACTCTGATTAGAGGTTCTTTGCCCCCTCCTGATAAGAGGCCTAGGGTGGAGCCAGAGTTGGGGAGTTTTGAGCAGGCTTCAGATGTTTCTGAGTCTTGCTGAAGACTTGCAGGAGTACTCTCCTTATTCTGATTCTGATGCAGATGATTCGACTCCTTCTGCTTCTCCTCCAGAGGATTTTTCTTTTCAGAGACTCTTCATTCCATGAGGGAACATTTTAAGTGGGAAGGTCAGGACTTCTCTGATTCCAGGAAAAGGCTTAGGGAATTTTTGCTTTTACCCCAGCATAGGCCCTTGGCTATACCCCTGTTCTGGATGTTGTGGAAGATGTGTTTGCAGAGGCTTCACTTAATCCTGATTCTCTGCCTCCTGCTCCTGTTAAGCCGGATAGGTATTACAGGGTGCCTGAGGCTCATAAATATCTTTATAAGAGTCCTAGGGCGGACCCAGAAACTGTTAGTCAGGGACCTAAGGGTGTCAAGGCCTCTGTTGTGAAAAATCCGGTTCCTCCAGATAAAGAGGCCAGAGCTTTGGATAGGTGGGGTAAGAAAGTCTATACTTCTTCTACCTTAGCTATGAGGGCTTTGAATTGCCAGTTTCATATGTTGAAATATCAAAACTATCTACTTTCTCAATTGAAGTCTAAGGTGGATGCTCTGGCAGAAGGCATTGAATGTAAAGAATTACAAGATTTGGTGCATGTCTCTGAACAGGTGGGTAAGCATTCTTTACAATGTGGTTTTGATGCTGTACAGGCCTCGTCTAGGGTGGCTGCCACTGGTTCAGTTCTTCGCAGGCACGCCTGGCTTAGGGATCAGAATTTATCTGACCATGTTAAGACACAGATTTTGGATGCTCCTTTACAGTCTGATGTGTTGTTTGGTTCACCTGTGGAGTCAGTCTTGAAGAAAATGGAAGACAAGGCTAAGTCTATGCAGGCTGTTAAAGATTTTTTGCAAGTTCAGCCTCCAAAGTTTAGTAGGAATTGGCCTGCTAAGGGGTGGACGTATCCCTCTTATGATTCCCAGTCTAGGGGTAGATCTAGACGTGGTAGGGGCAGAGCTCAGAGTTCTTTCAGACCTAGAACAGGGAGTTCACCTGCACAATCTTCGGGTGAGGGCAGGGGCCAGTCCTTTCGTAAACAGGCCCAATGACCTACCTTTTCAGCTGCCAGATCCTTTTTGCCTGGCAGCACCTTTGGGAGGAAGGTTGGCACTCTTCAAGAAAAATTGGAATTTGATTACCCAGGACAAATGGGTATTGGATATCATTCACCAAGGTTACAGGTTTTATTTCCATACCTTACCTCCTTTCAAAGGCATGCCGGACGTTCCTCCTCAGCAAAGACTAGAGGCTCACAAACAAATTTCTCTGCTACTTCAAATAAGGGCCATACAACCGGTACCTCTGCCAGAAGTGGGCCTAGGATTTTATTCTCTCCTGTTCCTAGTACCAAAGAAAGGGGACACGTGGAGACCAATTTTGGATTTATCTATCCTCAACACATATCTGGACATTCCCAAGTTCAAAATGCTGACGTTGCAACAGCTTTTACCTCTGCTGGGCAAAGATCATTGGATGGTGACTCTGGATCTCAAGGAGGCTTACCTTCATGTTCCTATCAGGCTCAGTTGCAGGAAGTACCTGCGTTTTGGCTGGGACTTCGCATTATCAGTTCTCTGCATTGCCCTTTGGCTTATCTACTGCCCAGAGTGTTCACGAAGGTTCTGGCTCCAGTGATAGCTTTCTTCAGGCTAAGGGGAATACAAATCTATCCTTATTTGGACGATTGCCTGATTCTGGCCCAAGGAAAGGACGAACTTCTTCAGCATTTACAGTATGTGATAGCAGTGTTAAGATGCCTGGGGTATTCTGTGAACGAAATAAAGTCCAGTCTAGTACCCTCTCAGGACATGTGCTTTCTGGGTGTGAGACTGAATACAGCATCCCAGATGGCCTTTTTGTCCCCGGACAAACAAAAGAATCTTTCTCTTTACTTCCATCAATTGTCTCGTCAGTCCAGGCTGACTGCAAGGAAAGTCCTTCAAGCCTTGGGGTTCATGGCATCTTGTATTCTGGTACTTCCCAATGCCAAACTGCATATGAGGAAGCTACAATGGTATCTCAAAAATGTATGGACACAGCACTGCCAAGATATGGACACTGTCATTCAGATAATACCTTGCATTCAAAAGGAATTTTTGTGGTGGGCTCAGGAATGTCACCTAAACAAGGGACTCTCTGTGACCCGGCCAGAGGCGAGTCAGATTCTAACGACAGATGCCTCGGACAAAGCTTGGGAGCTCATCTAAATGGAAAATGGGTACAAGACACGTGGCCTGCCAGACTTCAACATCTACATATCAACTTGAAGGAGATGTTAGCAGTCCAATTTGCATTAATAGCTTTCAAGGATTTACTTCTCCCAGGACAGGTGTTGGTTCTAACAGACAACACAACTGTCATGTGGTACATCAACAAGCAAGGGGGAACGCATTCTTATCCTCTATGCAGGCAAACAATGATTTTGTGGGAGACTGCTCTCAGTTTACAGCTAAATCTTCAGGCAAGGTTTCTGCCAGGAGCACAGAACTCCTTAGCAGATGTGTTGAGCAGACAAATTATGGATCCCCACGAGTGGAAATTGGATCCTCATGTATTTCAGAAATTGACAGCGTTATGGGGAACTCCAGACATAGATCTGTTCGCTTCTCCTCTAAACTACCAGCTGCCAAAGTTTTGCACAAAAAGGTTTCATCCCACAGCCTGGAAAGTGGATGCTCTCTCATTCAATTGGAGCAATCTTCACGTGTATGCCTTTCCACCTCTGCCTCTCCTCCCAAAGGTACTCATGAAGGCCAGACAGGACAAGCCAAACATGATTTTAATAGCTCCAGATTGGCCTCAACAGCACTGGTACCCATTACTGAGAAGTCTGGTACAGGAGCCTCCATGGCCTTTGCCTTCAATTCCTCACTTGCTGTCTCAGGAGAACAGTCATTTACTCAATGTCAAACTTCACTCTCTTCATCTGACAGCCTGGCATATTCTGTTTTAAACCCTGGAGGGTCTCAGCTTCCACAACAAGTCTTGAATGTTATTTTGGAGGCCAGAAGGCCTAGTACAAGAAAAGTGTACGCGGATAAATGGAGGAGATTTTTATTTTGGAGTACAGCAAAGGACTTTGATGTTTCTAAGCCTAATTTAAGTGTGGCTCTTCAATACCTTACTGAGTTACTGGACAAAGGGTTGTCCTTCTCCTCTATTAAGGTTCATGCTGCAGCAATTTCTGCTCACTATGACTGTGACCCACCTTTGTTTTCTCATCCTTTGTTTAAGCAATTCCTTAGAGGGGCAAAGAATATAAGACCCCCACGTAGAGCTCCTACTCCTGCTTGGGATCTCAATTTTGTGTTGGAGAAACTCACTCTACAACCTTTTGAGCCTGCAGCTACTGCTGAGTTGAAATATTTATCATGGAAGACTGCTTTTTTGTTGGCCATTACTTCTGCAAGAAGGGTTTCTGAATTACAGGCCCTTATGGCGATTGAGCCTTTCTTAATTTTCCATAAGGATAGGGTATCTTTGCGTACTAATCCTTCATTTATGCCTAAAGTGGTTTCTAGTGTGGCTTTAAACCAAACTATTCATTTGCCTACGTTTTATGCAAATCCCCAAAATAAAGGGGAAAAGATTTTGCACACTTTGGATATACACAGGCAGTTGCGATATTATTTGAGCAGAACTAAAGGATTCAGGCAGTCTCAGCAGTTATTTGTTTCATTTGCTTTGAGTTCTCAGGGCAAACCTGTTTCAAAACAAACTATTTCTAAGTGGATTGGTTTTTGTATTGCTTTCTGTTATTCCCATCATGGTAAGGAGATTCCAACAGGGATTAGGCCTCATTCCACTAGGGCTACTGCCACCTCTACAGCTTTTTTCAGGGGGGTGGCTACTAAGGATATTTTGAAAGCAGCTACTTGGAGTTCAGTGCATACTTTCTCTAAGCATTACCACCTTCCACTTTACTCTAAATCTAGGGCTGGTTTTGCCACTGCAATTTTACAGGGCATTTTGGCAGCTCCTAATGCTTTCTAGTTTTGCCATCCTCCCTTACCTCTGCTTTGGGATTCTACCCAAGTGTAAGGACTGCAGCAATGTGAGATGAAGAACATAGTACAGTTTTGTACCTACCATAAATGTAGATGTTCAAGATCCACATTGCTGCAGTCCAATTCTCCCTCCTTCCCTCTGTAGTTAGAGGTGGTTGTGTGGTTTGGGTTGTGTATATATTGTAAATATTGTACATATGTTTGGTGCAGGGGTGGTTAGTTGGTTTTTTGCTGTCTTTTGGTTCTAGCCTTTCTTTTTAGGGCCTTCTGACATCTGGGGCAAGAAAAGACTGAGGATATGACGTCGGTCATGCGCATTTGTACCCTGACGTCCTGATGTCAGTCTTAAGCGCCTTGACCGACGTCAGCCTTATACTTTGGTATTCGGGCCGACCGAGGACAGCGGACTACCCAAGTGTAAGGACTGCAGCAATGTGGATCTTCAAACATCTACATTTATGGTAGGTACAAAACTGTACTTTCCTATGGTGGGCTCAGACATGCCAGGCAAACCCAGGCTTGTCCTTCCACAACATTCAAGCAAGCCAAACCATCACAACGGACGCCTCAGACCTCGGTTGGGGGGCACACATGCTGGACAAGTGCATTCAAGGCTTATGGACTCCAGACCAACTACACCTGCACATAAATCAAAAGGAAATGCTGGCAGTAAAACTAGCAATCCAGAATTTCAGACCATTCCTCAAAGAGGGCCAATTGATGATAAGGACAGACAACACCACAGTCATGTGGTACATCAACAAACAGGGAGGCACTCATTCATACCCCCTATGCCGAATGACTCTGGACCTGTGGAATATGGCTCTGAGCTACAACATTCAATTACAGGCAATATTTGTACCGGGAAAAGAAAACATCCTAGCAGACATGTTAAGCAGAACTACCTCGGATGCTCACGAATGGATGCTACACCCGGACATCTTCCAGGCCATCACAAAGAAATGGGGAATGCCACAAATAGACCTATTTGCATCCCCACTCAATCACCAGCTCAAGAATTTCTGCACAAGGACATACCACCCTCTTGTTTGGAAGGTGGACTCTCTATCCTTCAATTGGAAAGGCCTGACAGCATATGCATTTCCACCCCTTCCTTTGATGCACAAGGTACTACTGAAAATCAAAGAGGAACGTCCAAGGATAATTCTGATAGCTCCCAATTGGCCAAGACAACATTGGTATCCATTACTGAGGAGCATGTCCCGGGGGGGAACGTGGACTATACCCCTGATTCCTTTGATGTTGACTCAGAGCAACTACAACATTTTGCATCCAAACCTGAAAACTCTGCAACTCACTGCCTGGAACATTACATAAGAGCATCTAACCCAGATTTATCCCAAAGGGTTAAAGACATTATCCTTGAGGCCCGCAGACCTTCTACTAGAAGGAACTATGCAGGAAAATGGAAAAGGTTTGTCATTTGGAGTACGGAAAGAGGGAAAGATGTGTCAAAGGTAGATATTGCCAACATCCTGGAGTATTTGGCAGAGCTACTACATTCTGGCCTGTCCTATTCCTCCATCAAGATACATGCATCAGCTATTTCTGCAGAATACAGCCTCGATCCCCCTGTCTTCTCGCATCCTCTACTCAGGCAGTTCCTCAGAGGAATTAAGAATGTAAAACCTCCTAGGAAACCACCATTACCAGCATGGGATTTGAATTTTGTGCTAGAAAAATTGACACTCCCTCCATTCGAACCAGCAGCAACAGCAGATCTTCAACACCTATCCTGGAAAACTGCTTTCCTACTGGCAATTACTTCAGCAAGAAGGGTTTCGGAACTACAGGCTTTAATGGCAGTACAATCCTTCCTAATCTTCCATCAAGATAGAGTGTCCATGAGAACTAATCCTACATTTATGCCTAAGGTGGTATCCAGAGTGTCTCTAAACCAGGCAATCCACCTACCTACCTCAAAGGGGAAAGACTGCTGCATACCTTGGATGTACATAGACAGTTGCGCTACTACCTGGACAGAACCAAGGGCAATAGAAAAACTGACCAGCTCCTAGTAGCTTATGCAACAGGAAGGGAAGGAAAAGCAATTTCCAAACAGACAATCTCCAAGTGGATAGGAAATTGCATAAGATTCTGTTACTCCTATCATGGAAAGCAAATTCCACAGAACATAAGGCCTCATTCTACAAGGGCTACAGCCACTACCACAGCCTTTTTACGAGGAGTGGCTACCAAGGACATTATTGAGGCTGCTACTTGGACCTCCGTGCATACATTTGCCAAGCATTATAACTTACCTCTATACTCTAGATCCCGAGCAGGGTTTGCCACTGCTGTGTTGCAAGGGATCCTAACTACACCATAATTCTTATTCCTCCTCCCCTAGTTTGGCTATGGTATTCTACCCATTTGTTAGGATTGCAGATGCATCCTTGAAGGACATAGTACAGTTTTGTACCTACCATAAATGTAGATGTCCGAACAGGATAGCATCTGCAGTCAGGATTACCCACCCTCCTTCCCCTCTGTGGTACTCCTAGGGTATTACCCACCTAATAGCTAGCTGGGGGGGGGGGGGACTCTTATGGTGTATTTGTTTGTATATATGTACATACATGCATATTTTTTGTGTTTGCCTTCTACTTTTTTGGGAAACATTGGCATTTACCCAAAAATTTTAGCTATCCAAGAGGGCTACTGGCATCTGGGGCAAGAAACACTGAGGAAAATGGCGTCGGCTGATGCCTTTATACCCGAAGACCAGCAGAGATGACGTCGGGTGAAGTGCGACACCAGCCGAGGCCAGACCCAGACTTTGGAATCCGGCCGACCGAAGGGCTGCCTGACGACAGGACAACCCATTTGTTAGGACTGCAGATGCTATCCTGTTCAGACATCTACATTTATTTTAGGTACAAAACTGTACTTTGCTATTACTTTGCAGATATTGCTGATATAAGTGCAGAGAAAAACAAAGATGCACTACTGAGGATGTGTGCATGTTACCTACCTCCTTTTTCTGTGATAACCTTTACTGGATAGTGGCAAGAAGAACTTCAGCACTGCAGCATGCTGACAACAGTGGGTGGCACAACTCCCCAGCGGCAATAAACAACAGTATTCATTGCTATGTGCTTTCACTGTCTATAAGCAGTACCTCAAGCACTCTGTGACTTCCCTACCATGAGAGGTAACAGTAACTGTGATGGACAGTCTAGTTGAATGTGAAAGTGGCCATACTAATGCATTTTTTGCTTGACAACAGTAACAAAGGCTGCACTTTCCCCAGAACAACTAACTGCAGATATTTAAGATAAAGGAAATATGGGTGACATACTATTAAGAACATAGTGAAAATGTAAAGTGTGAAACTGCTAAGACCCATAACTCTAAATCTTTGTAATTTTAGACGTATGTTTTACTCCCTTTCCCAAGGTGCAGTGACTTTGAAGTTAATTTATATGCAGTTAGGTGGTATGAGGGTTGAAAGGAAAAATGGCTGTTCACAATTAAAAAGATCAGTAAGGGGCATTCAGTGTTCAATGCTTCATTGTTTCATTAAGGAACCTACTGGAGTGGATCTGGGACTTAAAGCAAGATATAAATGAAATGTTTGCAGAGGCCAGCATTTGAAAGACTGTTACCATAATAGGATTGTGGCTTAAAGCAAGATAAAACAAAATACTTCAGAAAAGAAAGGCAAGAAAAAAGATGAGTAGCACAAGTACAAGCTCTTCTACTGAAATTATCTTTGTTTTAAATAAATGATTTATTAAAACAACATGACATATGCTTACTTAACAATAGGCATTCATCTGTTAACTTACTGGGATTGGGGAAAGATCATTTTGTGTAAATGCATCAGTTAGAGGGGAAAAATACATAGAGTCAACATTTATAGGTTCGTAGGTGGTGATTATTAGGCTAATGGCATGAGCGCTTTTACAAGCCTAGCCGGTAATACTCAGGATATGACAGTATTGTATCTAAATTTCCCAAATATGGGATTGGGTACTGTCAGGGTAGTGGGTCTTTGAGTTTTGGAGTCCTGAGTCACTTCACACACCACCTATGTCCATAAGCGACATGGGCAGTGCCCTGGGAGTGAATTTACAGTTCCCCATCCATTTATCCAAACTATTTTTGAAGAAAGTTAGGGAAAGGCTTTGTATTACAAAGATGGGAAGTTTTTTTCATAGACGAGTTAACCTTTGGGATTTGAATCTGTCTCCACAGCAACTTCTGTTAGTGACAAATAAGGTTACAGTCCATGGAATGCGTCACCCTTGTATAATTTTTCTTGCACATGTTTAACATTTTCATCAGGAGTGGATCAGAGAATGCCTTGCTGGTCAGGCATAAGTCACCTCTCAGTAAATAATATAAGATGGAGTAAAGAGTTACGGCCTTTAATCGGTCTGCATAAGATGTGTTTTACGCTTTGTGTGTGTTTTTTTTTTTTTGTTTGCTTTTTTAGTGGGAAACCTCTGAAGCCGCTTCAGTTGGTGTAAGTGTCTGGATAAGTACATGTAGAAGAGAGCATTGAACTCTATTATGGGTATGATGAGCGCCAAGTACAAGGACACTGTGACTTCCTTTGATTTTGATGCCATGCCTTTACTTATAAGTTGAGCCACACAGAAGGATTTCTTCACTACCATAGCTACCTGGTGGTCAAAATTTAGAATCTGATGATGATTTTTCATTCTTTGTCACTACTGGGTTACAGATCCGACCCTCAGATCTAACTCTGCCACATTTTTCAGAGTTAGATCCTAGTCTTGAGCTCCTCCCTCTGCTTATAATGCCCTACACTCTCTGTAGCTTCCTTGAGGTCTCATTTACCCAACGGATTCCTAGTCTCTTCAAAAAAATTACTTGGGTGACGATAAGTCAAGTTTCTTCTTAATTTTTATTCTTGTATCACTACTAGTAGTATATTGCTCATAGTCTCCCCCCCTTCAGTTTCTTGCATGCATTAGGGACTAATTTCTTTATTTTACCCTTTCTTCCTCCTTCTTCCACATCGATTGGCATCTTTCCGTTCTCTGTTGTGTGCTTCTGTATTAAAAAAAAAAAAAAAAAAAAAAAGTGGGGGGGTATATATACATTAATCACCTGTCTATTGTTGGTGACAAGGCTGGTGTTTTTATCTGTTTTGCTTAATCACCTTTCTGTTAGTGACAGGGTTGGTGTTTTTGCTATTGTTTTTGCTGTGTGCTGTGCTTTATTAATTAGCTGTTTTCTTATAGGCTGTTAGTGGTGTGTTGTGTTATTCTTGTTTTGCTTTAAGCATGTCAGATAAACCAAATGGCTCCAAGTGCTACTCAGTATGTGGGAATAAGATCCCCCATTCCGATGCACATAGTTAGCATGTGTGCAGCATAAGGCTGGACCACCTGTGATCAGATCGTGCAATTTGTGAGATATAACCCCCAAGCCATTGCTGATCACAGGAACAAACTTATACTAAAAGGACTGCTACCCGCTTATTTATCGTCATCTAGGGCTCAAGCCCCCTCATTTAGCCATTCTGGGTCGTTGGAGCAGAGGAAATGCTCCCACAAGACCTCTAGAGCCTCCTCAGAGCCTTGGCAAAGTCTGCAAAGACCTCAGATCTGAACTTGTCTGATCCAAGACCTACTTCTGCCTCATCGTCTCCAAGGTGCTCCTCGGATCAGACAGGCACTACTACTGCGACTGCCTCTCCTAGGCCATCCTCTTCAACCTCGGATACGGGCGTTAGGACTCGGTCTCTGGAGTTTGCCATCAGAGCACTTTCCCCAATGCTGCCCTTGAAGCTTCTTCAAACTCCTTCTAGACATTCTAGGCCTGCATTGGTTGCGTCCTATAGGTCCTCAAGAAGTCTGATGTTGATAAGGACAGAATGATGTGAAGGATGTTTTTCGTGTTTCACTGTTGCAGTCATCAGACTTGAATTATCTGCCTGCAGGTAGCCCTCAGTCGGCCCGAATACCAGAGACTTAGTATTTCTGTGTGGGTTGCTGTTGCTTCAGGACTGATGTCAGGGGTATAAAAACAGGCAGCTGACACCATTACATCAGTCTTTCTTGCCGAGGAGCCCAAAGCAGAAGCAGTTTGCACGAGTGCCGGTCGGCCGCTGCCTGAGTTTTCATTTCTGAATTGAATCATCCTGAAGTGTTCTAAAGCGAAGTACCTTATTGGGGATCCTTTTTTCTTGCTCTATCCGATGTCAGAAAAAGTTAACAGTTGTCTAGCCTGTGGAAAGCAAGTACCACACCGAGATTTCCATTCTTACTGCATCACCTGTTTAGGCCCAGACCACGATGTACCTCGCTGTCGCTTTTGTGCTTTTGTTCAACGCCTGAACTATTCGTCGTCAGCCCCTTATTGTCGCTAAATACTTTCGCTCTCTATCTCTGTATTCCGAAATGGCTTCAGTAAGCCATCCGACTACTGATCTTCTGAAAAAAACATAAGGATAAAGACAGAGACTGCACAGGTCCAAAACTGCCGACGACACTTCCGTTAAGCTAGTCGCCAGTTCGCCAGTACTCAATGAGGCACTTTCGCAGCCCCTGATGCCCACTTCGATGGATTCACAGGCCACTACCGAGACCCGTTTGGAGTCCGGTATGCCACGAGACTCTTCTTTGACTACGGAACCTGCAGATGTCTCTACCTTGGATGGGTCCGGTGCCGCTGTGCAGACACTGGTTTCTGAGCATTACCAATATTCGACACAAACCGATGACTTTTTTTGCGTCTTCAGTTCTGTCTAAAACTACCGAGTTTCTAAGGCCAAGAGTACGAGCTATGCTTAAAAAACCAACAACCCAAACTCAAGCACCTGCTTCCTTGCCACAGCATCAAATGCTTAAAATGGCAGAAGACCCGATTATGCTGATTAGGGGAAGCCAGCCTTCCTCTGCTAAGAGAAAAACTGACCTGTCCCCAGCAGCTTTAACTGACCAAGAGTCCGACGACTTTGAGGTTTCTGAATATGAAGACATGCCTTTATCTGCTTATGAGGATTCAGATGCAGAGGACTCCATTCCGTCTGCTTCCCCTCCAGAGGATTTTTCTTTGGTGAAACCCTACATACTTTAAGAGAGCATTTCCACTGGGAATGCCAGGATTATCCTCAGTCCAAAAAGAGACTGAGAGAATTTTTAGATTTGCCATAACATAGACCTTTAGCTGTCCCTCCTGTTCTGGATGTTGTGGATGATGTCTTTGTGGAATCCAGTCTTAACTCCTGATACTTTACCCCTGCTCCAAGGAAACCAGACAGGTACTACAGAGTCCCTGACTCTCAGAAATTTCATTTCAGAAATCCTACTGCTGACCCAGAGATAATTTCCTAGGGGCCTAAAGGTATAAAAGCAACTACAGCTAAGAATCCCACCCCTTCGGGCAGGGATTCCCGAGCTTTAGACAGATGGGGTACAAAAGTATACACCACTGCAACTCTCGGTATTAGGGTATTGAATTGCCAGTTTCACATGCTGAAATACCAGCAATGTATTATGGAACTTATTAAACAAAAATTATGTACTTTTACTTCCGCCAAACCAGTGGGCAGAGGCACAAAACCAAGTTTAGTCCCTGCTCTCCATAAGGGCAATTCAGCCTGATCCTGCAGAACAGATAAGTTCAAGGGTTTTATTCCAGACTTTTCCTGGTGCCCAGAAAAGAGGGCACTTGGTGTCCAATCCTAGATCTCTCCATTCTAAACAACTTCCTGGTGGTACCAAAATTCTAAATGCTCACCCTTCAGCAGCTTCTTCCTATGCTGTCGAATAATGCCTGGATAGCCACCCTAGACCTAGAAGAAGCCTATCTGCACATTCCTATCAGGGACTCATGCAGGAAATACCTACGTTTCAGGGCAGGATCTATGCATTATCAGTTTTCTGCACTTCCCTTTTGCTTATCCACTGCTCCCAGAGTCTTCACAAAATGCCTGGCTCCAGCCATTGCCTATTGCAGACAGAGAAAAATCCAAATTTATCCTTAGTTGGATGATTGCCTGATTCAGGAAGACAGTCAGGAAAAGCTGTTGCAGCACCTGACATTTGTAAAGAACCTTTTAACCTCCCTGGGGTACACTATCAACAGAAAGAAATCAAAACTAGTCCCCAGTCAAAAGATTGTATTCCTGGGAGCAAGCTTGTACACAGCATCCCAGATGGCATTCTTTACTCCAGAAAAGCAAGCCTATCTAACAGGCTACTTCGCTCACATGACCACCAGAACCCAGCTATCCGCAAGGAAAATCCTGCAGGCCCTAGGGTTCATGGCCTCTTGCATTCTACTAATTCCATATGCCAGACTGCATATGAGGAAACTTCAATGGTACTTAAGTCTTTGGTGCCAACATTCTCAGGACCTGGAAACCATCATACCTTGTCTAAGGACAGAGTTTCTTTGGTGGGCAGCAGCATGCAACCACAACAAGGGACTTCACTTTACTTAACCCCATGCCACCTAGACCCTAACCACAGACACATCAGACTATGCCTGGGGGCACATCTGGACGACAAGTGAATTCAGGGCCACTGGAGCCCAAGTCAAATTCATCTGCACAGCAACCAAAAAGAGATGCTAGCTGTTCAGCACGCTCTGACAGCTTTCAGATCCCTACTCTCACCTGGACGTCTGCTAATAAAGACAGACAACACCACATTTATGTGGTACATCAACAAGCAGGGGGGAACCCACTCTGCAGGCTAGCCATGGCCCTGTGGAACACGGCCTTGAACATGCATATTCATCTGCAAGTTCAATTTCTGCCAGGCAAACAAAACTTTGACAAACGACTTAAGCAGAAATCTCCTAGACCCACACGAGTGGCAATTAGACCCCAGCACTTTCAGCCTTCTAGCCCAGAAATGGGGGACCCCAGAGATGGATCTTTTTGCCTCCCCCTACAGTCACTAGCTCAGCAAATTCTGCACCAGGACACTTTACAGCAGGGCCTGGAATGTGGATGCCCTATCCTTCCAGTGGGTAAACCTCTCAATCTATGCATTTCCCCCTCTGCCTCTTCTCACAAGAATATTACTCAAGATAAGACAGGACAGACCAAGGGCAATCCTGTTTGCCCGGGACTGACCATACCAGCACTGGTTCCCACTGCTGTGCAGTCTGGCACCTACCCCAGATTCCAACCCTCTTCACTCAGCAGGAGGGACAGATCTTGCATCTGCAACAGCAAACCCTGAATCTTGCAGCCTGGATTATTCCGTGAATTCTCCTCCAGTGACCAGCCTAAGCAAGCAGGTGCTGGACGTCATTCTTGAAGCCAAAAGATCCAGTACAAGGAAATCCTATGCTAAGTGGAAAAGGAATTGTTCCTGGAGTCAATCTAAAGGAGAGGACACAGCACTGCCCTCCTTACTTCTAAATCCTGGATTTCCTAGCAGACCTCCACAGAGGCCTATCCTTCTCTTCCGTTAAGATCCATGCCTTTGCCATCTTGGCGCATTACAACACTGAGCCACCTCTCTTCTCTCACCCTTTCATCATACAGTTTGTGAGAGGGGCAAACCACGTAAGGCCATCAAGAAGAGCCCCCACCCCTGCTTGGGACCTTAACTTTGTACTGGAAAAGCTCATGCTACCTCCCTTTGAGCCTGCAGCGTCAGCAGAGTTAGAATTCCTCTCTTGGAAAACAGCCTTGCTCTGGCCATCACTTCAGCTAGAAGAGTGTCTGAGCTACAAGCACTTATGGTTGTGGAACCCTTCATTGTTTTTGATGCTGACAGGGTCTCCCTCAGGACTAACTCTTCATTTATGCCTAAAGTGGTGCCCAGTGTAGCTCTCAACCATTTGCCAACCTTCTTCCCTAATCCTTAAAATAAAGGGGAAAGGATCTTGCACTCCTTAGACTTGCACAGAGTGCTCAGATTCTACCTTGATAGGACTAAGCCCTTTAGGAAGTCAAACACACTACACATACACTCAAACATCTACATTTATGGTAAGTGTACACAACTGTACTTTCCTCAAGGCTCAAATCCAGATGTGGTGGTTTGTTAGCTCCTGTCCCAGTCAGATCCATGAGTACCCTCGCTACTGGGTTTGTCTCCTTCTCTGATCCGACCAATGAGTTTGAGTTCCAGGATCCTAGGTACCAGAGAGTGAGTTGGCGTCGGATCTGAGGAAAGTTTCTTTCTGGACTCCAACAGCTACCCTCCTCCTGGTGCTTCGGCCCTCAACAGCTCTGGTCCAATTCTGTCTGTAGGCCACGGATCAGAGGTGGTTCCCATCCATGCTGCTTTGATGGTTTTGGCTTTGAGGGAGATGTGGGGAGTTTCACCTGGTCCTTCGGCTTTCCAGAGTGTGGAAAGGGCTTTCTCTCCTCTTCTTCCTTCACTGGATCTGAGTGCTGAGCCCATCATCTCTGTCCAGGGTCATCCTGCCTCGTGGAGCCTCCAAGTTCTTCCCCCTTTCTTCCAATACCGCCTCTGAACACCCCACAGAGGAAGTTCCTTAGAAGAAATTGTGAAAAAAGAGGCGCATTGAATCCCCAATGGAGTCATTCACAGAAGACATAGACTTTGAGGGAGAAGGATGTCCACGATCACCACCTGATGTCTCCTTTGGAGACATCTTGGAGATTCTTAAGCAGAAAGGTGACTGGTTGGCCCAACCTCCTCCTCCAGATGAATCTGTGTTCTTGGAGGCTTTTGGGGCAGACCTGTCGGCTTTTGGGGTGGACCTGTCTGTTGTAGCAGCAGCCACCAAGAAAGAGCTGGCCAAACAGAGCTCCTCTGTCCATCTGCTGAACAGGGAGTGTCGAGCGATGAACAGGTGTGGTAAGAGCATTTACACCTCGGCTCAAACATAGCTGAGGTGTAAATGCTCTTACCACACCTGTTCATCGCTCGACACTCCCTGTTCAGCAGATGGACAGGTGTGGTAAGAGCATTTACACCTCATCTATGTTTGAGCTGAGATCATTAAATTACTTGACATGTTTCATTCGTTTGCAAAGAGATTTGGTCAAGGAGCTATCCAACTCTCTCTGAGACCATGTTGGATGAGGACTTCAAAAAAGTATCTCCCAATTGGCTACTCTTGCTTCCATGACTAACTCTTCCATGAGGCTCATCTCCCGTTCAGTGAAGGGTACCTCAAGGGCAGCTAGCTCAGGTGTTACAGTCAGATGACCTACCTGGATGAGGCTTTGTCACTTTGCGGAACCTTGCAAGGCATCCTTTGTCACTGCCCATTTCTATGGCTCCTCTTCATTTGAGCCATCCATCAAAGAGCCTCTTACTCACAGAAAGCAGGAAGGAAAGAAACTGTCTGCCATTGAGATCAAGTTTTCTACCCCTCAGTGCACCTTTTCCAGAAATCAGTGAGGTGGTAAGAAGACTTAGTTTCGAAAATCTCAAGGATCTTTTCAGGATCGACATGGGGTTTCTTCCTTCAGAGCCAGAGGAGGAAGTTTCAATGATGGACTCTGCCCCAGACGCAGAGGGGCTCCACAGAATCAGGGCTTCAGTGAACCTTTTCCTGATAAGCCATATAAGCGCTCCTGAAGTGCTGCCCAGCTGTCCATCTCTGAAGGCAGTTGGGGGGTCATTGTTCCCTGCACCTAGATGTCTGGACCAGTCTGACAACAAATGCCTGGGTGCTAAGCATAATATCCAGAGGTTATTACATTCCCATTTCCCTTCAACCTCGAGTGGAACAAAAGAAACTCCCCGACATACCACCCAGTCTGCCCCAGACGCAGAGGGGCTCCACAGAATCAGGGCTTAAGTGAACCTTTTCCTGATGAGCCATATAAGCGCTCCTGAAGTGCTGCCCAGCTGTCCATCTCTGAAGGTAGTTTGGGGGTCATTGTTCCCTGCACCTAGATGCCTGAACCAGTCTAACAACAAATGCCTGGGTGCTAAGCATAATATCCAAAGGTTATTACATTCCCTTTTCCCTTCAACCTCCAGTGGAACAAAAGAAACTCCCCGACATACCACCCAGTCAGAGGGAGCATGCAGTACTGGAAATTCAAAAACTGCTGCAAAAAAACGTCATACAAGAGGTCTCAACTGAACTGAGAGGATTTGGAACTTACTCCCACTTATTTTTAGTGCCAAAGAAAATGGGGAACCCAAGATCCATTCTAGATCTCGGCAGTCTAAATCAATATGCAAAGAAGTCAAAGTTCCGGATGGTTATAGTTGAGTCCATTCTACCGCTGTTGCATAAGGACATTTGGATGTGCTTGATAGACCTTCTGGATGCATACTGTCACATCAAAATAGACAGACGCTCCAGAAGTCATTTGTGCTTCAGCTTGAGAACCAGTCATTACCAATTCAGAGCTCTGCCCTTTGGACTTGCCACAGCTCCCAGGATGTTTACCAAATGCATGACAATAGTGGCAGGTCACCTGAGGCTGAAAGGATTCCAGGTGATGTCCTTCTATTCATATGCTGCTGTATTCATATCATCAGGCAGTTTGCCTCTGGTGAACTCTCGCATGTCCGGCCGTTATACAAAAGTTAAATGCTACCGCTAGGGTGCACGTGACGTCCTGCTTCTCTCTTGGACTTCAGTTGTAAATGGACGTCTGGTATAAAGCGGACGTCAGCATGCACTTCTTCAGAACTTTACTGCCACCTGTGTGACTGCCAGCTCCGGTTGTTGCTTTGCTAGTAGAAGCGTTTCTTCATCCGACTTCAGATATGCACCCCTTTAGGAGTTTTCTGTTTGTTACTTGCTACTATTTTGGGTTACATGTCGGGTAGGAAGGGGCAGTGTAGCTGTGGAAGGCAAATTCTACATAAGGATTCTCATGAACTCTGCCTATTCTGCTTAGGCCATGAACACACCCATACTGCTTGTATTATTTGTCCCCAAGACCCTCGGAAGCCATCTCGCAGCCTTAAAACTATACTTTGAAAATCAAAGACTCGAACATACATATTCCAGGATGGACCCAACTTTGGAACCTTTGGATGAGCCCCCAGTCACGAAGGCCAAAAAGAATAAGCCCGAACAGATTGGTGTGGCCTCCACTCCAGCCGTTGCTCTTAAGGCAAGTCAAGGCCCAGAGTCCTCGGAGCTTCCTTTGGCAGAAGGCCCAGAGGAAATGTCTCCTTTGTCCGAGGTCACGTCCCAGAGGGAATCTCAGACGTCTGATTCGGTCACTGAGGGGGAACCAAGGCTGATTATATCAGAGGCCGTAAGGGGCCTGCTGCAGACATCTCTTCCACAGAAGAGGATTCATGAGACAATGAATCCCTAACCTATACTTCTCAGATCGCTTCCCCTCTGGGATACGTTTCACCAGATGCGCCCCTGGATAACAAAAACCTGTTTGGGTCAGCTGCTGCTGAACTCTTTTTAAGACTCTCCAGATCAGTGGCAAGGAACTGCAGGAATTGAGAGACAGCTTTGTCACCCCAGTTCCACGCTTTCAGAGAAGCCACCCAGCTAAAACTTCTTTTGTTAGGTCCTCAACTAAGAGAATGCAAACTAAACCTAGAAAGGACCACAGGAAGCAGCACTCTTCCAAGTCTCTCTCCTCCACTCCACCCTCTAAACAGTCCTTTCAGGGAAAGCCTGGTAGTCTGTGACTACTAGGCCCTCCATCCAGACACCTCTCTTTACATGTGCCTCTCCCTCTCCCATGTTCATCGTGCATACAGCTGCAGTCATAACAGATGGGTTATCCTGCCGTCAGGCAGGTCCTCGGTCGGCCGAATTCCAAAGTCTTGGTCCGGCGTCGGATGTCATCGCTTCTTCCCTGACATCAGTGCGGCAGTGGTATAAAGGAACCAGCCGACGCCATTTTCTTCAGTCTTTCTTGCCGCGCGGTGCCCGAAGCAGAAGCAATTCGCAAGTGCCGGTCGGCCAGCTCCTGAGATTATGAATATTTTTCAACCAAAGTCTTCTTGAAAGCTAAGTACCCCGTTGGGGAAACTTTTCTTGCCTCAGACCGATGTCAGACAAAGTTAATAATTGCATTTCATGTGGGAAGCAAATACCGTATAAGGATTTCCATTCCTTCTGCATTCCTTGCTTAGGCCCAGACCACGACGTCTTGGCCTGTCATTTTTGTACTAGCTTTAACAAACGCACTATTAAGCGTCCGGTGGAGTTCGCCCAACACTATTTTGGCAAAAAATTTAATTACATTATGTCGTCGGATACTCCGACTCCAGTTTTGAGTAAAAGACGCAAAGATAAGGACCTACATATGAGACCCGCGACTTCTACCTACACCATGCTAAAGCCGACTACAGGTGCTCCGGTTCTCAGCGAGGCACCTACGCAGCCCCTGACTACCAATGACACTTCCTAAGCGGTGTCTTCTGTGCCCGAGGTCGCAGGCTCCGCGGCCCACACCCCGATTACAGATACCGACGCCACTCTTGGCGGGGAAACTCAGAGTTCAGACAGGCCTGCCACCTCTCAAGGTGTCTTCAGGCCTTCTTCTTCTTTTTCCATTAAGGCTTACACTAAATCTAAAGCAGCCATGCATACTAAGACCAGCTCCACAGGGCCCCTCTCAAGGCCCCATGCCTAAAAAACAGATGCTCAAAATGGCTGAGGATTTGATTACTCTTATCAGGGATTCTCAAACCCCCTCGGACAAAAAACCCAAAGTGGAGGATGAATACCCTTCCTCGGACCAGGCCTCCATTACTTCAGAACATTCTGAAGACCAGGAACATTCATACTCCCCTTTTGAAGATTCTGATGCAGAGGAGTCCATTCCCTCTGTCTCCCCCCCTGAGGACTATTCTTTTGGGGAAACCTTGCATACCTTGAGGGAACACTTCCACTGGGAAGGCCAAGATTACTCAGATTCCAAGAAAAGGCTCAGGGATTTTCTCTTGCTCCCTCAGCACAGGCCTCTGGCTATCCCTCCTGCCTTGGACATACTAGATGATGTGTATTCAGAGGCCAGCCTTAACCCAGGTTCTTTACCACCAGCTCCAGTTAAGCCTGACCGGTATTACCGGGTTCCTGATTCACACCAATTCCTATACAAAAGCCATGCTGCTGACCCGGAAACTATTTCACAGGGTCCCAAGGGAATTAAGGCCTCTACTGCCAAAAATCCATTACCTTCAGAGAGAGATTCCAGAGCTTTAGAAAGGTGGGGGAAAAAGGTATACACCTCGGCCACTTTAACCATGAGGGCATTAAACTGTCAGTTCCACATGTTAAAGTATCAACAGTTTTTGTTCTCAGTTGAAAAACAAAATGTCACAACCTGAACAACCAGACTTGAAGGAGTTGCAGGATTTGTTGCATGGTGCAGAACAAGTGGGTAAACATACCTTGCAATGTGGTTTTGATGCTTTAGAGGCCTCATGTAGAGCTGCTGTTACAGGGTCTGTCATACGTAGACATGCTTGGCTCAAAGAGCAAACCTTACCAGATCATGTCAAAGCCAAATTACTAGATGCACCTCTACAAAAAGATGTATTGTTTGGTGTTAAAGCTGAGGAGGTATTAAAGAAAATGGAGGAAAAGGCAAAATCAATGCAAACAGTGAAAGATTTCCTACAGGTACAACCTCCACGTTTCAGTAGAAACTGGCCTTCGAAAAATTGGTCCTTTCCAGCCACGGACAGACCTCAAAGAGGTAGATACAGGCGCCCGAGGGGTAGAGGGCAATCTCAAGGATCAGTTAGAGGCAGACAATGGCAAGCACCTACACCAAGTGGTGGAGAGGATAGATCACAGCCATTCAGAAAGCAGACACAATGACTTTGCCCTTTGCATGCCAAGCAAAGCTCTTATGGCAGCACCTTTAGGCGGAAAACTGGCATTATTTTCGAAAAATTGGCATATTGTCACAAAAGACAAATGGATCCTGGACATTATAGACAGAGGCTACAGATTCCACTTTCACACCCTTTCAAAAATGAGAGGCATGCCAAACCTGCCACAAAATCAAAGGGCAGAGGCACAAAAACAAATTTCAGCTCTCATGGACATGAAAGCTATTCAAGAGGTACCTGCACAAGAACAGGGTCAAGGTTTTTATTCCAGACTATTCCTGGTACCAAGGAAGGACAAAGATTGGAGACCTATTTTGGACCTATTCATCCTAAACACATATTTACTCGTACCAAAATTCAAGATGCTCACATTACAGCAGCTTCTTCCCATGCTGGGCAAGGAGTCTTGGCTGGTAACATTGGACCTCAAGGAGGCATACCTGCATGTGCCTATCAGACAAGATTGCAGAAGATACCTCAGATTTCTTGCAGGTTCAACCCATTATCAATGGTCTGCATTGCCCTTTGGCTTATCTACTGCACCCAGAGTGTTCACGAAATGCCTGGCATCAGTAATTGCCTTCTGCAGACTTCAAGGGATACAAATATATCCATATTTGGACGACTGCCTGATCCAAGCGGACAGCAAACACTTTTGAAACATCTGGCGTTTGTAATAAAGTTGTTGAACTCTCTGGGATACACAGTCAACAAAAAGAAATCAAAACTAATACCCTCTCAAGTAATAATTTTCCTGGGTGCCAGCTTGAATACAAACACCCAGATGGCCTACCTCACGCCAGAGAAACAAGGGCAACTATCTCAATACTTCAGAAAAATGGAAACCTTCACCAGGCTGACTGCAAGGAAAATCTTGCAGGCTCTGGGATTCATGGCATCTTGCATCCTGCTAATCCCATGTGAAAAGCTGCATATGAGGAAACTTCAATGGTACCTAAAAAACTTATCTTTTCAACACAGCCACAGTTTGGAAACAATTATACCACTGATTCCATGTCTCCAAAAGGAATTTCTGTGGTGGGCTCAAGCATGCCAAAGAAACATAGGTCTCCCTTTCTGCCTGCCCCAAGCAAATCAAATCATCACAACAGACGCCTCGGACTACGCCTGGGGGGCGCACATGACAGATCAGTGCGTTCAGGGCAAATGGTCCCAAAAAGAAAAGCACCTACACATCAATCAAAAGGAAATGCTAGCAGTAAAAAATGCTATTATGGCTTTCAAAGATCTACGGCATCCAGGCCAGCTATTGATAAGGACAAACACCACAGTGATGTGGTACATAAACAAACAGGGAGGAACCCATTCTTATCCCCTGTGCCGGCTAGCCATGTCTGTTTGGAACATGGCTCTGGAATTACAAATCCAACTTCAAGCACAGTTCCTGCCAGGCAAGGAAAACACGCTGGCAGACAACCTAAGCAGAAATATGACAGATCCACACGAATGGAAGTTGCATCCTCAAGTTTTTGCAAAGATAATTCAAGCATGGGGAAGGCCAGATATTGATCTCTTTGCTACTCACAGAAATTACCAATTGACAAAATTCTGCTCAAGGACCTATCATCCACAGGCCTGGAAAGTGGACGCACTTTCTTTCAGTTGGACGACAATGACAGTTTATGCCTTTCCACCTCTTCCTCTGCTGCCCAAAGTTCTATTAAAAGCCAGAGCAGACAGACCAAAGATGATTCTCATTGCTCCAGACTGGCCAAGACAACACTGGTACCCTCTCCTGAGTATTCTGACGCATTCCCCACCATGGATCCTGCCTCTAATGCCTCTTCTGTTAACCCAGCACAACTTCAAAACTCTTCACAGTCAGCTGAAAACACTCAATCTAGCCGCATGGAGGATTCCTTAAATTCACAACAGACCCTCCTCTCCAAGGAGGTGCAGGATGTCATTTTGGAGGCCAGAAGGCCTTCTACTAGAAAAGCCTACTCCGCAAAATGGAAACGGTTTTGTGCCTGGAATCAGAAAAAGGGACAGAATCCTGGAATACTGAATTTACCTCAAATATTACAGTACCTAGCTGAGATGTTAAGCAGTGGACTTTCATTCTCCTCCATCAAAATCCATGCCTCAGCCATTTCTGCCCAATACAACACTGATCCTCCTTTATTCTCTCATCCTCTCCTAAGACAGTTCCTCAGAGGGGCTAAGAATATAAATCCCCCAAGGAAGCAACCAGTGCCTGCTTGGGACCTCAATTTCATTCTAGAAAAACTGACCCTGCCTCCATTTGAGCCAGCTGCTTCAACAGAACTGCAATTTTTGTCATGGAAAACAGCCTTCCTTCTGGCTATCACCTCAGCACGCAGGGTTTCGGAACTACAAGCCCTCATGGCTGTGCAGCCTTTCATCATTTTCCATCAGGACAGAGTATCCTTACGAACCAACCCTTCCTTTATGCCAAAGGTAGTATCCAGTGTAGCCTTGAATCAGGCTATCCACTTACCTACCTTTTACCCTAATCCACAAAACAAAGGGGAGAGACTACTACATTCCTTGGACATTCACAGACAGCTTCGTTATTACTTGGACAGGACAAAGCCATTCAGAAAATCAGAGCAACTCTTTGTGTCCTATGCTACAGGTGCTCAAGGGAAGGCTATTTCCAAACAGACAATCTCAAAATGGATAGCCCACTGCATACGCTTTTGTTGTTCTTTTCATGGTAAAACTATACCTACAAGCATCAGATCTCACTCCATAAGGGCCACAGTCAGTGGGGTTCCTACCAAGGATATTTTGGAAGCAGTCACTTGGAGTTCTGTGCATACTTTCTCCAAGTACTACCACCTACCATTATACTCCAAATCTAGAGCGGGCTTTGCCACTGCAGTTTTGCAGGGCATCCTTGCTCCTCCTAGTTCCACTTAGTGCCTACCACCCCTTTTTTTAGCTTTGGGATTCTACCCATCTGTTATGACTGCAGCTGTGTATGCACAATGAACATAGTACAGTTTTGTACCTACCATAAATGTAGATGTTCGAGTGCTAATACAGCTGCAGTCCAGGTTTCCCTCCCTCCTTCCCCTCTTGGAACAGGCCTAATGGCTAAACACCTCCTCATACAACCTGATTGGGGTATTCTTTTATGGTGTATTTGCTTGCAACTACTGTTTTTTGATTATATTGCACTGCATTATTACATAAATTCATGTTTTGCCTTCCTTCTGGGGGCACCTGACATCTGGGGCAAGAAAAACTGAAGAAAATGGCGTTGGCTGGTTCCTTTATACCCCTGCCGCACTGACGTCAGGGAAGAAGCGACGACATCCGACGCCGGACCTAGACTTCGGAATTCGGCCGACCGAGGACCCGCCTGACGGCAGGATAACCCATCTGTTATGACTGCAGCTGTATTAGCACTCGAACATCTACATTTATGGTAGGTACAAAACTGTACTTTCTCGCTTGGAAGCAAGTTACCCAGGATTCCTGGGTCCTATCTGTTTTAAAACAGGGATGTTCATGTTTCACTGTTGCAGTCATTACATTTGGGTTATCTGCTTGCAGGGAGCCCTTAGTATTCCTGATTATCAAAGTCTTGGGTCCTGCATCGGTTGCTGTCTCATCTTCCATGGCGTCAGGTAGTCAGGGGTATAAAGCATGCAGCTGATGCCATTACATCAGTCTTTCTTGCCGTGTGGTGCACGAAGCAGAAGCAGTTCGCAAGTGCTGGTTGGCCGACTCCTGAAATTTTTGTTTTCGAGTTTCAGATCCGAAGTCTTCAACAAAGCTAAGTACCCCATTGGGGATCCTTTTTCTTGCTCTAAACAGATGTCAGTAAAAGTTAACAATTGTATTACTTGTGGAAAGCAAATACCTCATAAAGATTTTCATTCGTACTGCATTCCTTGCTTAGGCCCAGACCACGATGTCCCTCGCTGTCAGTTTTCTGCCTTATTCAAACCTCGAACTATTCGTTGTCTGTTCATTTTTGCATCTAACTATTTTGGTACTCTGTTCAGTTATCCAGAAATGGTTTCCCGACTACCGACATTCCGAAATAACACAAAGATAAAGACAGAGATGGGCCGCATAGGTCCAAAGCTGCCGACGACACTTCTGTTAAACTAGTTGCCAGTTTGCCAGTACTCAGTGAGGTGCTTTCGCAGCCCTTGATACCTGCTACTTCAGATTCACAGGCCTGTACTGAGACCCATTCGGAGTCCGGTATGCCGCGAGATGCTTCTTCGACTATGAAACCTGAGGATGTCTCTACCTTGGATGGATCTGGAGCCGCTGTGCAGGCACTGGCTTCTGAGGGTGTATTCAGGCCTACTGACTTCCATATTAAACCGATGCCATCTTCTTCAAGGCCTAAAACTCGATCCACGCCTAGAAAACTGATGCCGAGACCGCATGGTCAGGCCCCTATGCCTAAAAAACAAATGATAAGAATGGCTGAAGACCTTATTATTCTAATCAGGTAAAGCCAGCCTTCTCCCTCTAAGAGACCTAGAACTGATTTTCCTTCTGATTCTTCTGATCAGGATTCTGAAATTTCTGTTTCTTCTGATTACCAGTATTTGCCCTTATCTACGTGTGAGGATTCTGATGCAGTGGACTCCATTCCCTCTGCTTCCCCTTCAGAGGATTTCTCTTTTGGTGAAACTTTGCATACTCTTAGGGAGCATTTCCGCTGGGAAAGCCAGGATTACTCTGACTCCAAAAAGAGGCTTAGGGAATTCTTACTCCTACCTTAACACAGGCCTTTAGCTTTCCCTTCTGTCTGTACTGGACATTGTAGATGATGCCTTCTTGGAATCTAGCCTTGCCCCTGACACTTTACCTCCTGCTCCCAGAAAACCTGACCGGTATTACAGAGTACCTGACTCTCACAAGTTCCTCTTTAAGAATCCTACTGCGGATCCTGAGACCATTTCACAGGGGCCCAAAGGCATTAAGGCTACTACTGCCAAAAACCCTACCCCCTCTGATAGAGATTCCAGGGCCCTGGACATATGGGTAAGAAGGTATACACTTCTGCTACTTTGGCCATTAGAGCCTTAAACTGCCAGTTTCATATGTTAAAGTATCAGCAGCATATTATTGGATTGCTTGAACAGAAAATGATGTTGATTCCTGACTGCGCTGAAAATAAAGATTTACAGGATTTAATGCATTCTGCTGAACAAGTTGGTAAACATACTTTGCAATGTGGTTTGATTCATTAGAATCATCTTGCAGGGCTGCTGTCACTAGGTCTGTACTTAGAAGGCATGCTTGGCTTAAGGAGCAAACTTTGCCAGGTCATGTTAAAGCTAAATTACTGTATGCTCCCTTAAACCAAGACCGGCTGTTTGTTAACAAAACAAAAGTACTTAAAAAGATGAAGGAAAAAGCTAAATCTATACAAACTGTTAGATTTCCTGCAAGTACAGCCTCCCAGATTTAGTAGGCACTGGCCTTCTAAGAATTGGTCCTTTCCTGTCTCTTCCAGGCCTTCTCAGTCCAACCCAGAACCAGCAGACCACCCAGGCATCAGTCTCAAGGTGCTCACAGGCCTAAGCAGTGGGGGGCTCCCACTTCCAAAGCTGGAAGTAGTAATATCCCCCCTTATAGTAAACTGTCACAATGACTTAACTTTAAACCTTCCAAGTCCTACTCAGCTGACTGTTCCTTTAGAGAGAAAGATTGCTTTGTATGCAAAAAACTGGGAACTCATTACCCAAGACAAATGGGTTTTAATTATAGTTTCCCAAGGATACAGATTCCACTTCCACTCCTTACCAACCCCAAATGGTTGGCCAGACCTACCCCCAAATCAGTGGGCAGAGGCTCAAAAGCAGGATGTCCTTCAAGAATGCAACTGCAGTCCTGACATATGGGTTGTCCTGCCTCAGGCAGCCCCTCGGTCGGCCAGATTCCAAAGTCTGGGTCCGGCGTCGGCCGATGTCGCCTCCTCCCCGACGTCAGAGCGCCTGGAGTATAAAGGCATCCGCCGACGCCATCTTCTCCAGTTTTTCTTGCCGCGCAGTGCCCGAAGCAGAAGCAGTTCGCAAGTGCCGGTCGGTCAGCTCCTGTGTTTTCAGTTACCGGAGTCATTTAAAAGCTAAGTACCCCATTGGGGAACATTTTTTCTTGCCTCAGCCGATGTCAGAAAAAATTGAAAAAGTTAATAATTGTTTGTCTTGTGGTAAACAAATACCTCATAAGGACTTCCATTCTTACTGCCTCCCTTGCCTGGGCCCAGACCACGACGTCTCGGCCTGTGCTTGCTTTAATAAGCGCACACTCAGGCGCCAGGCAGAATTTGCCGAAGACTTTTTTGGCGAATCTTTCGCTTATATCATGCCGTCGGAACAACCAACAGCACAATCTACCAAAAAACGCAAGGACCGGGACCGACATCCTCGGCCCGCGTCGTCCACCGATACAATGCCTAAGCCCTCCGCGAGTGCATCGGTCCCTTCGGAAGCGGTAATTCAACCGCCCCAGGCCGACGACACCGCTTTAACGCGTTCTTCGGCCCCGGATATTTCAGCGGTGCCGGTTGTAGATTTTCCTCCAGAAACCGAAGCTCTAGATTTGCCCGACACCATTCCGGTGGACAAGGTTACCCCTGCACGTGGGGCAGCTGGGCCTCCGGTATCCATGTCCATCAAGGCCTTTGCACGTGCTAAGGCTGCCAGCCAGGCCAAGGCCCATCCTAAATCTATTTCTCAGGGCCCCTCTTCTGATAGACAGATCATGACTCTTGCTGCAGATCTAATCTCTCTTATCAGGGGTTCTCAGTCGCACCCAGACAGAGGTTCTCAGCCGCCTGCAGATAAAAGGCCTAGAACTGAGCAGACAGACACCCTCTCTTCAGATGAAGCCTCTGGAGATTCAGAGCACTCAGATACCCAGGAAGAATCCTTCCAGGCCTCTGAGGACTCGGATGCTGAGGATTCAATTCCCTCTGCCTCCCCTCCAGAGGATATTTCTTTTGGTGAAGTTCTCCACTCCATGAGAGAACATTTTCAGTGGCAGGGTCAGGAATTCTCTGACTCCAGGAAAAGGCTACGTACCTTCCTTAAGCTACCCCAACACAGACCTTTAGCTATTCCTCCAGTGTTGGATGTCCTTGATGATGTATACTCAGACTCCAGTGCTTCGCCTGATTCTCTCCCTCCTGCTCCTGTCAAGCCTGACCGATATTACAGGGTCCCTGAAACCCATAAGCATCTCTTTAAGGCCCACTCTGTGGATCTAGAAACTATTTCACAGGGCCCCAAAGGAGTGGCTACTTCCTCGGCCAAAAACCGTCTGCCCGCTGACAGGGAAGCTAGGTCCCTAGAGAGATGGGGCAAAAAAGTTTATACCTCTTCCACCCTTGCCGTGAGGTCACTCAACTGCCTTTTTCATATCTTTCAGTACCAGGATTACTTAATGGATGATTTGCAGAAAAAGTTAGCCTCTCCTGAGCCTATAGATAGAAAGGCATTGCAGGATTTGGTTCATAATACTCAGCAGGTTAGCAATCATTTTCTTCAGTGTGGTTATGATGCATTGAAGGCTTCATGTAGGGCAGCCATGACAGGGGCCGTTATACGTAGACATGCTTGGTTGAAAGAACAGCCACTGCCAGACCATGTTAAAGTTAAGCTCCTGGAGGCACCTCTGGAAAAACAGAAGCTTTTCGGTACTAATGCACAGGATGTGTTGAAGTCTATTGAGGAAAAGGCAAAATCAGTACAGACTGTCAAGGATTTCCTCCAGGTTCAGCCTCCCAGATTCAGCAGGAATTGGCCTTCAAAGAATTGGTCCTTTCCAGACTCAGACAAGTTTCAAAGGGGAAAAAACAGGCATGCTCGAGGTAGAGGGCAATACCGAGGCTCCTACAGGGGCCGCCAATGGCAACCACCAAATCAGAGAAGTGGCGCAGGGAGTTCACCCGCACCACAGGGACAAACACAATGACTTGACTTTCACTCCGCCTACCAAGGCTCAAAGAGAAGCACCTCTAGGCGGAAAATTATCCTTATTCTCAAAGAACTGGCACATTTTAACCAAAGACAAATGGATTCTGGACATAATAGACAGAGGTTACAGGTTCCACTTCCACACCTTTCCAACGAGACAAGGCATGCTAAACCTGCCACAAAATCAAAGGGCAGAGGCTCTCTTACAAGTTTCAAAGCTGTTACAAATAAAAGCTATAGAAAAGTTCCTCCTCAGGAACAAGGCCAGGGATTCTATTCAAGACTGTTCCTTGTTCCAAGAAAAGAAAAGCAATGGAGGCCTATACTGGACTTGTCTGTTCTAAACACCTTTCTCATTGTGTCAAAATTCAAAATGCTGACGTTACAGCAACTCCTTCCCATGCTGGGCAAGGGGTCTTAGCTGGTTACTCTGGACCTCAAGGAGGCATACCTGCATGTCCCAATCAGACACAGTTGCAGAAGATACCTCAGATTTCTTGCAGGAACAGAGCATTATCAATTCTCAGCATTGCCGTTTGGCTTATCTACTGTGCCCAGAGTATTCACGAAATGCCTGGCATCAGTAGTTGCACATTGCAGACTCCAGAGGATTCAAATATACCCTTACCTGGACGACTGCCTCGTACCAGCAGACAGCAAGCAAACCTTGATAAAAAACTTGGACTATGTCATTCAGTTGCTACAGGCTTTGGGATACACAGTCAACATTCAAAAATCAAGACTATTGCCATCCCAAAAGATTATTTTTCTAGGAGCAAAACTGGACACATAATCACAAATGGCTTTCCTCACAGAGGAGAAACAACAGCATTTACCAGATTACTTCAAAAGCCTAGCAAAGCTTACCCAGCTGACCACAAGGAAGATCCTGCAGGCCCTGGGTTTCATAGCATCTTGCATTCTTCTGATCCCTCTGGCAAGACTACACATGAGAAAGCTACAATGGTACCTAAAAAGCTTATGGTCTCAACACAGCCACAACCTAGAAGACGTAATACCACTCATTCCATGCCTGCAAAGGGAATTTTTGTGGTGGGCTCAAGCAAGCCATTTAAACCAAGGCATGCCTTTCAACAAAGTTCAAGCAAGTCAAAACATTACAACAGACGCCTCAGATAATGGATGGGGGGCACACATGAAGGACAGATGTATTCAAGGTCAATGGACTCCCACGGAAATGCCTCTGCACATAAATCAAAAAGAGATGTTGGCAGTGATACATGCAATAGAAGCCTTTGGAAAATCTCTTCAACAAGGCCATCTGCTAATAAGGACAGACAACACCACTGTCATGTGGTATATAAACAAACAAGGAGGCACTCACTCGTATCCCCTCTGCAGACTAACAATGGCTCTTTGGGAAAAGTCCCTGAAACTGAACATCCATTTGCAATCCCAGTTTGTTCCGGGCAAGGACAATGTTCTGGCGGACAGGTTGAGCAGAAATTTCGTGGATCCACACGAATGGATGCTGCATCCACACATTTTCTCACAAATAACAACTGCATGGGGAAGACCGGACATAGATCTCTTTGCTTCTCATCTCAATCACCACCTGGACAGGTTCTGCTCAAGGACACACCATCCTCTAGCCTGGAGAACGGATGCTCTCTCCTTCAGCTGGAATACCCTAAAAATCTATGCATTCCCTCCTCTAGCATTACTGACCAAGGTGTTGCTGAAGATCAACGCAGAGCAACCAAAAGGAATATTGATAGCTCCAGACTGGCCAAGGCAGCATTGGTATCCTTTGCTACTGAGCATAACTCACACCAAACCGTGGCCCTTGCCCCAATGGCCTCTGCTCCTGACTCAACACAATTACAGGACTGTTCATCTAAACCTGCAAACATTACAACTGACAGCTTGGAGGGTTCCATGACTTTGACCCATGCCCCCCTCTCCGAAAAGGTTCAGGAAATCTTGCTAGAAGCACGCAGACCTTCCACCAGAAAAACCTATTCGGCCAAGTGGAAGAGATTCATCATCTGGAATGCCAAAAAGGGCCAGGATGCATCAGTGATGAGCATACCTCAGATATTAGAATACTTGGCAGAAATGTTTCACAGTGGCCTCTCGTATTCTTCCATTAAAATTCACGCTTCAGCAATCTCAGCAAATTACAACTGTGACCTACCTGTGTTTTCGCATCCCTTGCTAAGACAGTTTCTAAGAGGGATAAAGAATATCAAACCTCCCAGAAAACCACCAGTTCCTGCATGGGACCTCAACTACATCTTGGAAAAAATAACTCTTCCTCCTTTTGAACCAGCAGCATCTTCAGAAATGCAATTTCTCTCCTGGAAAACGGTCTTCCTGTTGGCAGTTACCTCAGCAAGAAGAGTCTCGGAGGTACAGACCCTCATGGCAGTACCTCCCTTTCTCATTTTTCATCAGGACAGAGTTTCTCTAAGGACCAATCCTTCATTCATGCCAAAAGTAATATCCAGGGTGTCTCTAAATCAAGCAATTCACCTGCCTACTTCCTTTCCCAAGCCTCAAAATAAAGGGGAAAAGCTGCTGCATACTTTAGACATACACAGACAATTACGCTACTACTTGGATAGAACAAAGACTACCAGGAAGTCTGACCAACTATTTGTAGTCTATGCTGCTGGAGTGCAAGGAAAGGCAGTCTCCAAACAAACAATTTCAAAATGGATTGGACACTGCATCAGATTCTGTTATTCCTTCCATGGAAAGGGTGTGCCAGCCAATTTTAGGCCACACTCAACCAGAGCTATAGCCACATCCACAGCCTTTCTAAGAGGAGTGGCTACAAAGGACATTCTAGAGGCTGCTACATGGAGCTCCGTGCATACATTTACCAAACACTACAACCTGCCTTTATACTCCAGATCCCGAGCAGGCTTTGCTTCTGCAGTCCTGCAGGGTCTTTTAGCTACACCATCCCTTGCTTAGATCCTACCACCCCCAGCTTGGCTATGGTATTCAACCCATATGTCAGGACTGCAGTTGCATTCTTGAAGGACATAGTACAGTTTTGTACCAACCATAAATGTAGATGTCCGATAGATATGCAACTGCAGTCAGGTTTTCCCTCCCTCCTACCCCTCTGCTTTTTCCTTGGGTCCATTCCCCCTCTTCTTTTTAGCTGGGGATATCTGTTATGGTGTATCTGTTTATTACTGTTGTGCATGTCTGGAATTTTTTGCTTATCCATTCACAAAATTTAGCCTTCCTTGGAGGGCACCTGGGGCAAGAAACACTGAAGAAGATGGCGTCGGCGGATGCCTTTATACTCCAGCCACTCTGACGTCGGGGAGGAGGCGACATCAGCCGACACCGGACCCAGACTTTGGAATCTGGCCAACCGAGGGGCTGCCTGAGGCAGGACAACCCATATGTCAGGACTGCAGTTGCATATCTATCGGACATCTACATTTATGGTAGGTACAAAACTGTACTTTCTCTCTCTTCTAAGCATCAGGGCTAATCATCCTGTCCCACAAGAGGAATGGGGGAAAGTTTTTACTCAAGACTTTTCCTGGTACCCAGAAAAGACCATTCCTGGCATCCTATCCTGGACCTATCTATCCTAGACAACTTTATGGTAATCCCAAAATTCAGAATGCCAACTCTTCATCAGCTGCTTCCCATGCTAGGCAAAAATGCCTGGTTAGCAACACTGGATTTAAAGGAAGCCTACCTGCACATCCCAATAAGGGAATCTTGAAGAAAATACCTATGCTTCAGAGCAGGCTACATGCACTATCAGGTCTCTGCACTGCCCTTTGGCTTATTTACTGCGCCTAGGGTAGTCACAAAGTGCCTAGCTCCAGTCATTGCATTCTGCAGGCAAAGAAATATTCAAATATACCCATACCTGGACGATTGTCTAATTCAGGCAGAAAGCCAGGACATACTATTAAATCATCTGGTATTTGTAATGAAATTACTAGCTTCACTGGGGTACACCATAAATGAAAAGAAATCACATCCAGTACCCTGCCAACAAATTGTATTCCTGGGAGCAAGCTTGAATATAACTTCCCAGATGGCCTACCTCATGACAGAGAAACAAGTTTGACAGCCTACTTCAAACTACTGGCCACAAAGACCCAGCTGTCTGCAAAGAAAATACTGCAAGCCCTGGGGTTCATGGCCTCTTGCATTCTACTAATTCCATATGCAAGACTGCATATGAGGAAACTACAATGGTATCTAAAAAGCCTATGGTGTCAACATTCTCAGGACCTAGAATCAATGATTCTGATCATTTCTTCTCTAAAGACAGAGTTTCTTTGATGGGAAGAGGCCTGCCACCACAACAAGGGACTGCCATTCACACTATACCCTGCTGCCCAAACCCTAACAACAGACATATCAGACTATGCGTGGGGGGCTCACTTGGCAGGGCAGTGCATTCAGGGCAAATGGAACCAGAGTCAAATGCACCTGCATATCAATCAAAAAGAAATGTTAGCTGTACAGAATTCTCTGACAGCCTTCAAGGACCACATTCTTCAAGGAACATTATTGGTAAAGACGGACAACACCACTGTTATGTGGTACATAAACAAGCAGGGGGGAACCCACTCATACCCTCTGTGCAGACTAGCCATGGCTCTGTGGAACACAGCCTTGAGCTACCAAATACATCTACAAGCTCTCTTCCTGCCAGGCAAGCTAAATACACTGGCAGATGACCTAAGCAGAAATCTCATGGACCCACACGAGTGGAAACTGGAACCAAGGATATTCAGCATGTTGAAAAGCAAATGGGGGAGCCTAGAGATAGACCTGTTTGCCTCCCCTCAGAACTACCATTTGGACAACCTTTGCACAAGGACTCCCCGCAGACAAGCTTGGAAAGTGGATGCCCCGTCATTCACCTGGAAACAACTATCAGTTTATGCCTTTCCCTCTCTGCCTCTCCTCTTCAAAGTTCTACTAAAGATCCAACAGGACAAACAATGGGCAATACTCATTGAATCAGACTGGCCATGCCAACACTGGTACCCCCTCTTGCACAGTGTGTCATGGCTGTAGAACCATGGCACCTGCCTCAGACCCCTTCCCTGCTCTCCCAGCAGGAGGGCCAGATTCTGCACCACCAGCTTCAAACTCTGAACCTTGCAGCCTGGCTAATTACCGGAGCCCTCCATTGCCATCCCTCAGTAAGCAAGTGATGGATGTCATTCTGGAGGCAAGGTGGCCTAGTACTAGAAAATCCTATGCTGAAAAGCAGAAGATATTCTGTTCCTGGAGCCAAACTCAGGAGATGGGCACAACAGTGCCCAATTTACCGCATATTCTTCAATACTTAACTGAGATGCTTCACACGGGCCTTTCCTTCTCTTCCATTAAAAGTCATGCCTCGGCCATTTCAGCACATTATAATACTGAGCCACCCTCTTCTCTCGTCCACTGCTGAAGCAATTCCTGAGAGGGGCCAAAAACATAAGACCACCCAGGAGAGCCCCTACTCCAGCCTGGGACCTTAACTTTGTATTGGAAAAGCTCACTCTACCTCCCTTTCAGCTTGCTGCAACTGCAGAGTTGAAATTCCTTTCTTGGAAAACAGCCTTCCTTCTAACCATTACTTCAGCAAGAAGGGTGTTTGAATTACAGGCTCTCGTGGCAGTGGAGTCTTTCATCATCTTTCATGCAGACAGAGTGTCCCTCAGGACCAATCCTTCCTTTATGCCCAAGGTGGTATCCATTGTGGCCCTTAATCAGTCCATTGATTTGCCAACCTTCTTTTCTAATCTACAGAACAAAGGGGAACGAATACTGCACTCCTTAGACGTGCACAGACAAATTTGATTTTACTTGGACAGGACTAAGCCTCACAGGAAATCTGACAGCTGCTGGTGGCATTTGCTGCAGGGGGAGAGGGGAAGGCCATTTAAAAGCAAACCATTTCTAAGTGGATAGGCCATTGCATTAATTTCTGCTATAAGCATCATGGAAAACCTACCCCACAAGGGGATAAGACCCCATTCCACCAGGACTGCATCTACTTCTACAGCCTTTCTCAGAGGCATTCCTACCAGGGACATCCTAGAAGCTGCTACCTGGATTTCTGTGCATACCTTCACCAAGCATTACCACTTGCCAATTTTTTTGTAAATCCAGAGCTGGTTTTGCCAATGCATTCTTGCAGGGCCTAATAGCTGGTCCTAATGCTCTTTAATTGCCTCCTCCCTTCCTTAGCTTTGGGAATCTACTCAAAAGTAATGACTGCAACAGTGAAACATTACAACATAGTACAGTTGAGTGCACTTTACCATAAATGTAGATGTTCGAGTGTATTCACTGTTGCAGCCCTGGATGTCCTTCAAGGATGCATCTGCAGTCATAACATATGGGTTGTCCTGCCTCAGGCAGCCCTTCGGTCGGCCGGATTCCAAAGTCTGGGTCTGGCCTCGGCTGATGTCGCATCTTCCCCGACGTCACAGCTGCTGGGGTATAAAGGCATCAGCCGACACCATTTTCCTCAGTCTTTCTTGCCGCACGGTGCCCGAAGCAGAAGCTGTTCGCAAGTGCCGGTCGGTCAGATCCAGAGATTCAGCTACCGAAGACTTCTAAAAAGCTAAGTACCCCATTGGGGACTCTTTCTTGCCTCAGCCGATGTCAGACAAAGTAAATAATTGTTTAACTTGTGGGAAACAAATACCTCATAAGGATTTCCATTCCTACTGCCTTCCTTGCTTAGGCCCAGACCACAACGTATCAGCCTGTTTAGCCTGTGCCTCCTTCAACCGACGGACTCTTAGACGTGGGTCGGAGTTTGCAGAAGAGTTTTTTGGATCCGCTTTTGCATATAAAATGCCGTCGGAGACTCCGACTACGCATTTAGCCAAAAAACGCAAGGAAAAGGACCGACACTCGCGGCCCGCGGTTTCGGCTGAAACCACGGTTAGGCCTACCGCGAGTTTCTCTGTTTCGGCTGAAACAGAGGCCTCAGTTCTTCCTTCTGCCGAAATCATACCTCCGACAACCGAGGCCAGCGAGGCCCCAGCCGAGTCGGCTACAGAAATCCCTACCGAAAAAGCAAGCGCACGAGAATTGTCCGACACCATTCCTTTGGACATTTCCACTCCTGCACGTGGGGCAGCTAGGCCCCCTGCTTCTATGTCTATTAAGGCTTTCTCCAGGGCTAAAGCAGCTAAAATTACTAAAGCTTTACCTGCAAAATCAACCTCACAGAGACCTTCCTCAAGTACCCAGATTGTCAGTCTTGCTGAGGACTTTATTTCTCTGATTAGGGGTTCCCATCCTCACCCAGACAGGGCCTCCCAACCTCCTCCTGACAAAAGGCCCAGGACTGAACCCCCTGAACCTCTCTCCTCTGACTACTCCTCGGATGGATCTGATTTGTCAGACCATCACGAAGGGCCATACTCACCTTATGAGGACTCTGATGCAGAAGACTCTATCCCTTCTGCTTCCCCTCCAGAGCAATTCTCCTTTGGGGAAACTTTACACTCTATGAGGGAACACTTTCAATGGAAGGGTTAGGATTTTTCAGATTCTAGAAAAAGACTAAGGACTTTCTTACACTTGCCACAGCATAGGCCTTTAGCCATACCACCTGTGCTAACTGTAGTTGATGATGCATATAATGATGTCAGCTCTGCCCCTAATTCACTTCCTCCGGCCCCTGCCAAACCTGACAGATACTACAGGGTTCCGGATTCCCACTTCCACTTGTATAAGGCCCATGCTGCAGACCCAGAAACTATTTCTCAGGGCCCGAAAGGTGTTGCAGCTGCCACTGCCAAAAACCCACTACCCTCTGAAAGGGAGTCAAGAGCATTAGAGAGATGGGGAAAAAGGTTTATACATCTGCTACTCTTTCTGCCAGGACTTTAAACTGTCAATTCCATATGATACAGTACCAGGAATATTTGTTAGACCAGCTGAATAAAAAGCTTTCTTCTCCTGAACCTTTAGACCGTAAGGCCCTTCAGGATTTGGTACACAATTCTCAGCAGGTCAGTAATCATTTTTTAAAATGTGGCTATGATGCACTGGAAGCTTCATTTAGATCAGCTATGACTGGGCAGTAATTCGTAGACATGCCTGGCTAAACGATCCTTGCCGGACCATGTTAAGGCTAAACTCCTAGATGCTCCAATGGAGAAACAAAGTTTATTTGGCTCCCCTGCACAGGAGATTCTAAAGAAAGTGGAAGAAAAAGCAAAATCTGTGCAAACAGTTAAGGATTTTCTGCAGGTCCAACCTCCGAGGTTCAGCAGAAACTGGCCTTCAAAGAATTGGTCTTTTCCAGACAACTCCAAAGCACAGAGGGGCAGGAATAGACGCCCAAGCGGCAGAGGTCAATCAAAAGGTGCCTACAGGGGTCGCCAGTGGCAACCTGCCAACCAGAGGAGTACTGCCACAGCTGCAACTACATCCACTTCCACAGGACAAACACAATGACTTGACTCTGACTCCGCCTACAAGGGAACAACTGGAAGCACCCTTGGGCGGAAAATTGGCTTTATTCTCAAACAACTGGCATTGCATTACAAAAGACAAATGGACATTGCAAACAATAGACAGAGGATACAGGTTTCATTTCCACACTTTACCAAGAAGGAGCGGAATGCCAAACCTTCCACCAAACCAGAAGCCAGAGGCTTTAAGACAAATCAACAATTTACTTCAGATGAAAGCAATAGAAAGGGTACCATCTACGGAACAAGGCCAAGGGTTTTACTCCAGACTATTCCTTGTACCAAGAAAAGAAACCCAATGGAGGCCTATTCTCGACTTGTCCGCACTAAACACATATCTCATTGTGCCAAAATTCAAAATGCTGACCCTACAGCAACTTCTTCCCATGTTGGGCAAGGAGTCTTGGCTGGTGACTCTAGATCTCAAGGAGGCATACCTGCACGTCCCTATACGACTAGATTGCAGAAGACACCTCAGATTTCTTGAAGGATCAGAGCATTATCAATTCTCAGCATTGCCATTTGGCTTATCTACTGCGCACAGAGTATTCACGAAATGCCTGGCATCAGTAATTGCACATTGCAGGGTTCAGGGAATTCAAATCTACCCATACCTGGACGACTGCCTAATACAAGCGGAGAACAGGACAAGACTTACAAAGGATCTGGCCTATGTCATACACCTGTTACAGGCCTTGGGATACACAGTCAATATCCAGAAGTCAAGACTAGTGCCATCCCAAAGGATAACCTTTTTGGGTGCGGATCTGGACACAATAACTCAGATGGCTTTTCTCACAGAAGAAAAACAAAAGCAACTACCAGTCTACTTCATGGCTTTGACAAGACAAACTCAGCTCACTGCAAGGAAAGTCCTGCAGGCCCTGGGTTACATGGCATCTTGCATAATCTTGATCCCACATGCCAGGCTGCATATGAGGAAATTACAATGGTACCTAAGGAATGTATGGTCTCAACACAGGCACAGTCTAGAAACCATGATTCCAATCATTCCATGCCTGAAAAAGGAATTCCTCTGGTGGGCCCAGGCATGCCAGTCCAACAGAGGGTTGCCTTTCACCAAACCACATCCAAGGCAGACCATCACCACGGACGCCTCAGACAGAGGATGGGGAGCACACATGGAAGACAAGTGCATCCAAGGCCTATGGACTCGAGATCAGCTGAATTTGCACATAAACCTAAAGGAGATGCTGGCTGTGAAACATGCAATCGAGGCATTCAAATCATTCCTCCAGCAGGGTCATCTGCTGATAAGGACAGACAATACCACAGTCATGTGGTACATAAACAAACAGGGAGGCACGCATTCCTACCCTCTATGCCGGATGGCAATGGATCTGTGGAACCTAGCCCTGGATCTCAACATCCAACTGCAGGCCAAATTCGTACCAGGAAAAGAGAATTCACTAGCAGACAGCTTAAGCAAAACTACCACGGATGCTCACGAATGGATGCTGCATCCAGACATCTTCAAAATCATAACAAACAAATGAGGAATGCCAGAGATAGACCTGTTCGCCTCCTCACTCAACAACCAACTAAAGAAATTCTGCTCAAGAGTATACCACCCACAAGCCTGGAAGGTGGACTCCCTCTCTTTCAACTGGAATGCCCTAGCAGTGTATGCTTTTCCACCACTTCCATTGATGTACAGAGTACTACTGAAGATCAGAGAGGAACAACCAAATGTGATACTGATAGCTCCAGACTGGCCAAGGCAACACTGGTATCTGCTGCTGAGAAGCATGTCTCGGACAAACTCATGGCCTCTACCCCTATGGCCTCTACTTCTAACGCAGAACAACTTCAAGACACTGCATCCAAACTTGAAAACACTGCAACTGACTGCCTGGAAAATTGCCTAAAACAAAGCCAAACTGCCTTATCTCAAAGGGTCAAGGACATAATCCTGGAGGCTTGTAGACCCTCCACAAGAAAGACATACTCAGCTAAATGGAAGAGATTCCTCATTTGGAGCGCTTCAAAGGGTACAAATGTCACACTGGCAAACCAAGCACACATCCTAGAATACTTAGCAGAACTGTTCCACAATGGCCTGTCATATTCTTCCATTAAGATCCATGCTTCAGCAATTTCAGCAGAATACAACATGGATCCTCCTATCTTCTCTCACCCTCTCCTCAGATAATTTTTAAGAGGGATCAAAAATGTAAAACCTCCAAGAAAACCACCTCTTCCTGCATGGGATCTCAATTTTGTGCTGGAAAAATTAACACTACCTCCCTTTGAACCAGCAGCATCAGCAGACTTACAGTTCTTATCTTGGAAAACTGCTTTCCTTCTAGCAATCACTTCAGCAAGAAGAGTATCCGAGTTACAGGTGCTAATGGCAGTGCGGCCTTTCCTTATTTTTCACCAGGATAGAGTGTCTCTGAGAACCAATCCTACTTTCATGCCAAAGGTGGTATCCAGGGTATCCTTGAACCAAGCTATTCATTTGCCTCGTTCTTCCCTAACCCACAGAACAGGGGAAAAACTACTGCACACCTTGGATGTACACAGACAACTACGCTACTATCTGGACAGAACTAAAACCAGCAGAAAAACTGACCAACTTCTGGTAGCATATGCAGCTGGAGTGCAAGGAAAAGCAATTTCCAAACGGACAATCTCTAAATGGATAGGAAATTGCATTAGTTTCTGCTACTCTTTTCATGGAAAGACAGCTCCTGAAAATATCAGGCCTCACTCCACAAGAGCCACAGCCACCACTACAGCTTTCCTCACGAGGGTGGCTACCAAAGACATTTTAGAAGCTGCTACTTGGAGCTCCGTGCATACATTTGCCAAGCATTACAATCTACCTTTATACTCCAGATCCCGAGCAGGTTTTGCAACTGCAGTTTTACAGGGGATCATAACTACACCATCCTTATCTTAGTACCTCCTCCCCCAGTTTGGCTATGGTATTCTACCCATATGTTATGACTGCAGATGCATCCTTGAAGGACATAGTACAGTTTTGTACCTACCATAAATGTAGATGTCCGATAGGTATGCATCTGCAGTCAGGATTACCCACCCGCCTTCCCCTCTGTGGTACTCCTAGGGTGCTTACCCCTCTTTCAGCTAGCTGGGGGAATCTATTATGGTGTATTTGTTTGTATGTATGTATGTGTATATATATATATATATATATATATATATATATATATATATATATATTGTTTTACTCTGTTTGGAATTTTCAATTTTTATCCAAATTTAGCCTTCCTAGAGGGCACCTGGCATCTGGGGCAAGAAACACTGAGGAAAATGGCGTCGGCTGATGCCTTTATACCCCAGCAGCTGTGACGTAGGGGAAGATGCGACATCAGCCGAGGCCAGACCCAGACTTTGGAATCCGGCCGACCGAAGGGCTGCCTGAGGCAGGACAACCCATATGTTATGACTGCAAATGCATACCTATCGGACATCTACATTTATGGTAGGTACAAAACTGTACTTTACCCTCCCTCCAGCCCCCTGACTTCTATTGACTGTACCTCTCTTTTTGTTTACTATACTTAAAGCTTTCTGGTGTATTTGGTTTTCATAGGTTCATAGATTCATAGGCTGGTACTAGGCTATCGGCCCTAGGGCCTGTACAAGCCTAGCCATAACAATTTCCTGGCTATTTCTTCCCACACTATTTACTTCCCTGTATTTTTGTTGGAGGTGTAACCTTGTATATAATTGCTTCCCATTATGGGGGCACCTGACATCTGGGGCAAGAAAAACTGATGTAATGGTGTCTGCTGCATGCTTTATACCCCTGACTACCTTACGTCATGGAAGATGAGACAGCAACAAACGCAGGACCCAAGACTTCGATAATCAGGCCGACTGAGGGCTACCTGCAAGCAGATAACCCAAATGTAATGACTGCAACATTAAATACATTCGAACATCTACATTTATGGTAAGTGTACACAACTGTACTATACTTCATGATCTAGGAGACAAGACCCTCTCCCAAAGGCGTCCCTCCCCCACCCAGAGACTAAATCCAACTTTCCCCCCAATCTTGCAAGAACTTCTGCCTCAAGGAACCATTCAAGAGGTCCCGCCCTCTGCAAGAGAGAAGGGATTTTACTCAAGAATTTTCTGTGTGCCCAGGAAGGAAGGTCCATGGAGGCTCATCCTGGACCTATCCCACCTCAACACCTTTCTCAGATTCCCCCCCTTCAGGACCCTGTCTCTTCCTGCCCTTCTTCCACTTATTTTGCCTCAGGCATTCATAGTGTCCTTTGACATAAAGGGCGCATACCTGTGCATTCCTATCCATCCACTATTCAAAAAGTACCTCCACTTCTCGGTGGATTCTGCACACTATCAGTTTTGTGCTTTACCCTTTGGTCTTTCTATGGCCCCAAGAGTATTTACAAAATGTCTGGCCCCAGTCATGGCCTTTGGTAGGATGAGGGGAATACAACTTTTTCCCTATCTAGATGACATCCTTATCCAGGCTATTTCAAATTCCATGACCCTCTAACATCTGCAGTTCACCATCTCCTGCCTTACAGGCCAGGGATTTACCATAAATCACAAAAAATCCTCCCTAATATCCTCTCAGGATCAGGTGTTTCTAAGATGTCAGATTCTGACAGAGGAAATGATGGCTTGCCTGCAACCAGAAAAGACTGTGACCCTCGTATCTTTCTTCCAGGGAATTCTTCCCCTCAAAACCATCTCAGCCAGGGAATTCCTCAGGATCTTAGGATTCATGGCCTCCACTAATCCCCATGGTTCCTCTAGCAAGGCTACACATGAAGTTTCAGTGGTACCTGAGGGTTATCTGGAAACAACACCTACATCTTCTGTAATTTATGATTCCCATACTTCCTTGCCTGTCCAAGGAACTGAAGTGGTGGATCTCATAGATTCAGTCAAATCCGGGCCTGCCCCTACAGCCCACACCCTCAAACCAAGACCTGTTCACAGATGCTTCAGACACAGGCTGTGGGGCAACCCTAAGATATTGGAGAATGACGAATGCATGGACCCGCACTCAACAAAAGGATCACATCATTATCAAGAAAATGAGAGCCCTGATGTTCTTCGTGTTTCACTGTTGCAGTCATTACATTTGGGTAATCCTGCTGGCAGGTTGCCCTCAGTCGGCCTGAATTCCAAAGTCCTTGGTCCTGCGTCGGTTGCTGTTGCCCCTTCCCTGACGTCAGGTTGTCAGGGGTATAAAAAATGCAGCCGACGCCATTTTCTTCTGTCTTTCTTGCTGCGTGGTGCCCGAAGCAGAAGCAGTTCGTAAGTGCCGGTTGGCAGACTCCTGAGATTTTCGTGTTCGAGTTTCAGATCCGAAGTCTTCAATAAAGCCAGGTACCCTGTTGGGGAAACTTTTTTCTTGCTCCAGACCGATGTCAGAAAAAGTTAATAATTGTATTTCTTGTGGAAAGCAAATACCTCCATAAGGACTTTAATTCTTACTGTATTCCTTGCCTAGGCCCTGATCACAACGTTGCTGGTTGTCAGTTTTGTGCTAGATTTAACCAATGCACTATTAAAGGTCGGTATGATTTTGCTTTAAACTACTTTGGACGCTGGTTTAATTATCCAGAAATGTCGTCGGATAACCATCCCACTACCGGAGTTCACAAAAAACACAAAGAAAAGGAGAGAGATAGACAACTGAGGCCCAAAACAGATGAAGCTTCTGCTAAGCCATTTGCCAGTTCTCAGTGAGGCGCTTTCGCAGCCCCTGATGCCCGCTACTTTAGAGTCGCAGGCCGCTACCGACTCCCACGTGGAGTTGGCCATGCTGCTGGAAACTCAGGGTATTGGAGCCTCAGATACTATTCTTTCAGATGGGTCCAGAGCGGCTGAGCAGGCACCGGCTTCTGAGGGTGTATTCAGACCTAAGCATCTTTACATTAAACCAACCTCAGCTTCAAAGGCAAAGACTAAAGCACCTTCCAAAGCAAAGAAACAAACTCAAGAGCCATGTGGACAGGCCTCTATGCCCAAAAAACAGATGCTCAAAATGGCCAAGACTTAATTACCTTGATCAGGGGTTCCCATCCCCCTCCTGATAAGAGGCCTAGGCAGGAGACTGACTATGAATCTTCAGATCAGGTTTCTATTTCTTCTGATTCCTCTTCTGATCAGGAATATTCTCTTCCCCCCCTATGAGGATTCTGATGCTGAAGAATCTATACCTTCAGCTTCTCCTCCAGAGGACTATTCTTTTGGAGAAACCTTGCATACCATGAGGGAGCATTTCCACTGGGAGAGCCAAGATTTTTCAGAATCTAAAAAGAGGCTCAGGGATTTCCTTTTACTACCCCAACACAGGCCACTAGCCATTCCACCTGTGTTAGATATTGTAGATGTGTTTTCGGAGTCTAGTCTTACCCCTGACTCCTTACCTCCAGCTCCTGTTAAGCCTGACAGATATTACAGGATTCCTGACTCACATAAATTCCTTTTTAAAAACCCTGCTGCAGACCCAGAAACTGTTTCACATGGTCCCAAAAGAGTTGAGGCTTCCGCTGCAAAAAACCCTACCCCCTCTGACAGAGATTCTCGGGCACTGGATAGATGGGGAAAAAAGGTTTACACTTATGCTACCTTGGCTATAAAGGCCTTAAACTGTCAGTTTCATATGCTTTAATATCAGCAACATGTCATGGCATTGCTTAAACAGAAAATGTTATTAAACTCTGAATGTGCAGAAAACAAGGACATGCAGGATTTATTGCATGCAGCT
The DNA here is from genome assembly GCF_019279795.1 of Protopterus annectens. Lineage (NCBI taxonomy): Eukaryota > Metazoa > Chordata > Ceratodontiformes > Protopteridae > Protopterus > Protopterus annectens. The sequence goes on from NC_056741.1 coordinate 1,332,330,317, forward strand.
GAACAAGTTGGAAAGCATGCTTTGCAATGTGGTTTTGATTTTTTGGAGGCCTCCTGCAGGGCCGCAGTTACGGGTTCTGTAATTAGGAGGCATGCTTGGTTAAAGGAACAAAATCTTGCCTGATCATGTCAAGGTTTAATTATTAGATGCACCTTTACAGCATGATACTTTGGTGTTAAGGCAGAGGAGGTGTTAAAGAAAATGGAGGACAAAGCTAAATCTATGCCAACTGTCAAAGATGTTTTACAAGTACAACCACCTAGGATTAGCAGACACTAGCCTACAAAGAATTGGTCCTTTCCAGTGTCAGACCTCAAAGGGGCAGATCCAGACCCCCCTAGAGGCAGATCCCAGGCACAAGGATCCTACAGGCCAAAGCAATGGGGTGCTTCTATCTCCAAAGTTGGAGAAGACAAATCATAACCATACAGGAAACAGTCCCAATGACTTCCCCCTGCCGGCACCAAGCACTTATATGCTGGCAGCACCCTTAGGGGGGAAATTAGCACTTTTTTCTCAAAATTGGCACATTATAACACAGGACAAGTGAGTTCTAAATATTGTGTCACAAGGGTACAAGTTCCATTTCCATACGCTGCCAAAGACAAACGGCTGGCCAGATCTGCCAAAAAAAATCAATGGGCAGAGGCACAAAAACAAGTCTCATCCCTCATGGACATGGGGGCCATTCAACAAGTACCAGAGACAAGGATTTTACTCAAGACTGTTCTTGCTACCCAGAAAGGACAAGGCCTGGAGGCCAATACTGGACCTATCTATTCTGAACACATTCCTGGACATACCAAAATTCAGAATGATGACTCTGCAGCAGCTTCTGCCCATGCTGGGCAGGAACTCTTGGCTGGTGACTCTAGACCTAAAAGAGGCATACCTACATGTCCCAATCAGATAATTATGCAGAAGATACCTCAGATTCAAGGCTGGCTCAATGCATTACCAATTCTCTGCACTGCCCTTTGCTTATCTACTGCGCCCAGGGTCTTTTCAGAGTGCCTGGCACCAGTAATTGCATTCTGCAGACAGAGGAATACAAATATATCCTTACTTGGATGACTGTCCAAGTCGAGCAGAGAACAAGGACATTCTTCTACAGCATCTGGCATTTGCGAAAAGACTTCTAACATGCCTAGGGTACACAGTCAAAGAAAAGAAATCAAAATGAGTACCCTCTCAAGAGATAATATTCCTGGGTGCAAGCTTAAATACAACTGCCCAGATGGCTTACCTCACGCCAGACAAAGGCAACTGACTACCTATTTCAAAATGTTGGCAACAAAGGCCCAGTTATCTGCAGGCTTTGGGCTTAATGGCATCATGCAGCCTTCTAATTCCATATGCAAGACTGCATATGAGGAAACTTCAGTGGTACCTAAAAAGTGTTTGGACTCAGCATTGCCACAGCCTGGAAACAATGATTACTCTCATTCCTTGCCTACAACAGGAGTTTCGATGGTGGGCAAAGGCTTGTCACCAAAACAAGGGACAGCTTTTCACATTACCCCCAGCCAGGCAGACACTAACAACGGACGTATCAGATTATGCCTGGGGGGGGGCCCACATGGCAGGAAGATGCATTCAGGGCACATGGTCCTCAACCCAAATGCATCTACATATCAATCAAAAAGAGATGCTAGCTGTTCAGAATGCCCTGACAGCCTTCAAGGACCTACTTCATCCGGGACAACTACTGATAAAGACAGACAACACCACGGTCATGTGGTATATAAACAAGCAGGGGGCACACATTCTTACCCCCTTTGCAGACTAGCCATGACTTTGTGGGATACAGCATTAACTTACCAAGTACATCTGCAGGTGCAGTTCCTGCCAGGAAGGAAAAATACTCTGGCAGACGAACTAAGCAGAAACTTTATGGATCCCCACGAGTGGCAGCTGGATCCACAAGTCTTCAGCATGATAACAAGGAAATGGGGATGCCCAGACATAGATCTATTTGCCTCCCCTCACAACTACCAACTAAAAAGATTCTGCATAAGGACTTATCACAGACAAGCATGGAAAGTGGACATCCTATCTTTCAGCTGGAAAAACCTATCAGTATATGCCTTTCCCCCACTGCCTCTCCAAGGTACTCCTAAAGGTCAGACAGGAGAAACCAAAAATGATACTGATTGCCCCAGACTGGCCCCGCCAGTACTGGTTTCCAATTCTAAAGACTTTGTCTCAATGCCCAGCTTGGACCTTATCTCAAATACCTCATCTACTGTCCCAGCAAAACAATCAGATCCTGCACAGCCAACTCAGGACTTTAAACCTGGCAGCATGGCGGATAATGTAGGCCTAGTACTAGAAAATCTTATGCTGGAAAATGAAAGAGATTTTGTGCTTGGAACCAGGCACAAGGAACTGATACAGCTGTGCCAAATATTCCTCCGATTTTGCAATACTTAACTGAGATGCTGGGCAAAGGCCTATCCTTTTCATCTATTAAAATTCATGCCTCTGCCATTTCAGCTCATTACAATACAGAGCCATCAGTCTATTCGCATCCCTTATTAAAACAGTACCTCAGAGGACCCAAAAAGTTAAGGCCTCCAAGGAGATCACCAGTGCCTGCATTGGACCTCAACTATGTCTTGGAAAAACTCACCCTGCCTCCTTTTGAGCCAGCTGCTACTGCTGATATAAAGTTTTTATCTTGGAAAACAGCTCTGCTCCTAGCAATAACTTCTGCAAGACGAGTTTCAGAGCTACAGGCACTCATGGCTGTGGAACCTTTTATCATTTTATATCCAGACAGGGTCTCTCTGAGGACAAACCCAACATTTATGCCTATGGTGGTGTCCAGTGTGGCTCTTAACCAAACTATCACCTGCCAACCTTTTATCCAAATCCACAGAACAAGGGGGAGAGAATTCTGCATTCTTTGGACGTACACAGACAGCTTAGATTCTACTTGGACAGAACCAAAGTTTTCAGAAAGACGGAGCAATTACTGGTGACATATGATGCAGGATCACAAGGAAAGGCTATCTCAAAGCAGACTATTTCAAAGTGGATAGGCCACTGCATTCGTTTCTGCTACTTACACCATGCCAGGCCAGTGCCAGGCATTAGGCCACATTCAACCAGAGCTGCAGCCACTTCAGCAGCCTTTCCCAGGGGAGTACCAACTAAGGACATTTTAGAGGCTGCTACTTGTGAGTTCAGTGCACACCTTTACAAAGCACTATCATCTGCAACTCTACTCTAAATCCATAGCAGGCTTTGCCACTGCAGTTCTGCAGGGCCTCATAGCCGCTCCTAATGCTGTTTAGCTCCAGCCTCCCATCCATAGCTTTGGGACTGTACCCAAATGTAATGACTGCGACAGTGAAACACGAAAAACATAGTACAGTTGTGTACACTTAACATAAATGTAGATGTTCGAGTGTATTCACTGCTGCAGTCCAGGTTACCCACCCGCCATCCCCTTTTTCTTCTGATGGAACCTACCTTTCCTTCTCTGATTTATACAACCTATGTGGTGTATTGCTTGTAGATGAATGTAAAGTTTATATTACTGCTTGTATTTATTTATATATATATATATATATATATATATATATATATATATATATATATATATATATATATACACACACACACACACACAAATTTTGGCTACCCTTTTAGGGGCACCTGACATCTGGGGCAAGAAAAACTAAAGAAAATGGCGTCGGCCGCATCTTTTATACCACTGACGACCTGACGTCAGGGAAGGGGTGACAGCAGCCAATGCAGGACCCAGGACTTTGGAATTCAGGCCGATTGAGGGCAACCTGCCAGCAGGATTACCCAAATGTAATGACTGCAATAGTGAATACACTCGAACATCTACATTTATGGTAAGTGTACACAACTGTACTATACTGGCTTTGGATATTTTCAAGGGTCAGCTTCTCCCAGGTACCCTGAGGTGGTACACCGACATCACCACTGTGCTGTGGTACATCAACAAACGGGGGGGGGGGGTTGTACCTCCTATGCAAAGTAGCACTGCAAGCTTGGAAAATAGCACTGGAGAAAAAAATCTTTCTCCAAGCAGTATATATCCCCTGCACAGACAATGTGATGTCAGATTCCTTAAGCAGGACCATGACCCTGTCTCATGAGTGGATGCTGAACAGGGAAGTGTTTCTGGACCTCGTCCATCGATGGGGTATTCCGAATGTGGATCTCTTTGTCTCCCCCATGAACAGACAGCTCCTGAACCTCTGTTCCAGGGCACCTCACCCAGAGGCTTGGAAGGTGGTGGACACTCTGTCAATCTCTTGGAAGGGGATGTATACATATGCATTCCCCCCCTTCCCTCTAATTCAGAGAGTCCTTCTGAAAATTCAGGAGGAGCAGCTTCAAATCTTATTGACGACTTCCTACTGGCCAAGGCATCATTGGTTCCCCCTACTATTTCCTCTAGCCAAGGGCAATCACCACAAGTTACCCCAGAGAGTGAACCTGCTCACACAAGACAAGGGAACACTCTTACACCCTCAACTCCCCACACTGAACCTCACATTTTGGATGATAGGGTGTTGATTCCCTTCAGACACCTATATACAGAGGACGTGATCCAGATTCTGCAGGAAGCCAGAAAACCAACTACTAGAAAATCTTATCTCTCAGAATGGAAGAAATTTTCCTTATGGTGTCAGAAAAACAACTTACAACCACTGAGGGGCAGAGCCTCCAGTGGTCTTGTCCTACCTGTCTGAGCTTATGAAATCCGGATCATCATATTCCTCCATTAAAATCCACATATCTGCTTTCTCAGCTTGACTACCCCAGCTACCACCTTTAGCATCTAGATTAGAAGTCAAACTCTTTGTGTGAGCGGCACTACACCTCAGGCCACCATCTTGCCTCCTTGGTACCTTAATTTTGTCCTAGAAAAATTGACACTACCACCATTTGAACCAGCCAAAGACTGCTCCCACCAATACTGCACTTGGAAGACTTAACTTTTGGTGGCCATAAATCTTTCCAGATCGAACCTGCCCCCCATTCAGAGATTGGAATTCATTAGTGCCTTTCTAGATACAAGATAGCTTCTTTGTCTCCTCATCACTTAATGCCCTTGAGAAACCAAGTACGGGACATGATTTCTTTACCGTTTCCATCAGCAAGACTGATTCTTCAAGCTCTGGGCATTATGTTATCTGCCATTGTCCTAGTGCCCTTAGCAAGATTCTTGATGTGATTCCTCCAGTGGACCTTGCCAGAAAGGTCTCCAAACTCCAGGGCCTTATGGCCTATCCCCCCTCTACTGTCTTCCACAAGGACAGGGTATGTTTGCATAGTAACCCCACATTCATGCTCAAAATGGTAAATGACTTGTCCCGAAATTAGACTATCAACTTGCCAACTTTTTTCCCCTCTCTGCAGAACTGAGCTGTAAGGATACTGCTTTCCCTTAGATATACAGACAGTTCAAGTTTTATTTGGCCAAAACCAAATCCTTCCAAATATCTGACAGGCTCTTGAACTCCTGTCACCCTAGAACCCTGGGTCAACCTGTTTCCAAGCAAACTATATCCTCTTGGATATTAAAAACCATTCTCTTTTGTTACACCAACCATGGCAAGTCACGCCTACCCCTAGTTAGGACACACTCAACCAGGGCTTTGTCCTCCTCAGGGGCTTTCCTTAAAGGATTGGACACAACTGCTATCCTTGAGGCATTTACTTGGTTCTCTGTTCACACTTTCACCAGATACTACAAACTGGATATCATCTTAAAAAGCCAGGGCAGGATTTGCCAGAGCCATCCTCCATGGGTTTGTGGAATCTGATTCTGGTCCACCTCCCCTTCATTTGGACCAGTGCTTTTACACTCTCCCTGATGTCAATACAGCAGCATATGAATAGAAGGACATAGTATTGTTGTGTAAGAACTTACCATAACCTTGGATGTCTTTCAGTTCTATATGCTGTTGTATAGTTTCCCACCCAGCCTTCCCCGTCACACTTGCCTGATTCCAGTTTCCCGGAATAACCACTCCATATTCGCTGATTCTGGCGGCATTCAGTTCTGAAGAGGTGCATGCTGATGTCTGCTTTATACCAGATGTCAGTTTACGACTGACGTCCAAGGAAGGCGCAGGACGTCACACGCACCCTAGCAGTAGCATTTAACTTTTATATAACTGCTAGACGTGCGAGAGTTCACCAGAGGCAAAAAGTCCCTGATGTCATGAATACAGCAGCATATAGAAGAGAAGGGCATCTAAGGTTATGGTAAGTTCTTACACAACAATACTTTTCCATATTTGGACGAGTGGCTTCTAACTGCTCCAACCCAGCATCAACTACTTCAGGCCAGGGACCGTTTGTTGCAGATCTTCAGCTCCCTGGGCATTACCATAAATCTTTCCAGATCGAACCTGCCCCCCATTCAGAGATTGGAATTCATTAGTGCCTTTCTAGATACAAGATAGCTTCTTTGTCTCCTCATCACTTAATGCCCTTGAGAAACCAAGTACGGGACATGATTTCTTTACCGTTTCCATCAGCAAGACTGATTCTTCAAGCTCTGGGCATTATGTTATCTGCCATTGTCCTAGTGCCCTTAGCAAGATTCTTGATGTGATTCCTCCAGTGGACCTTGCTTGTTCAGTGGTCTATTCTTTACCAGCAGTTATCTGTTCCTATCAAATTAACTCCAATTTGGAGATAACATCTTCAATGGTGGATTCATTCAGACCTGTTCCTGGGCAGGCCATCCCCCCCACACACAGACACACACGGCCACAGTGACTTTGGGACACTTCCCAACCGGGGGGGGGGGGGGGGGCGCATTTTTGAGGGAAAGGTGGTCCAAGGCACTTGGTCTTCTCGGAGACCAGATTGCATATCAACATCCTACAGATGAGAGCAGTTCTTTTAATGTTGCAAACCTTTCAGGACAGCATCTCCTTTGGGATGATTGCAGTACACACCGACGACATGTCAGTAGTCTGGTATATCAGCAAACAAGGAGGAACCCATTCTTATATATTATGCACAAAGGCCATGAGGGTCTGGGTATGGGCGATATCTTCAGACCAGTTTCTAGCTGCAACACATATATCAGGGAAAACCAGTGTTCTAGCAGACAAATTCAGCAGGTCCATTCTGACCCCTTACAGTTGGTATCTCAGTCGGTCAGTGACTTATCTGATTTTCAGCCATTGGGGCCAACCTTGCTGAAACTCCCAGATATGCTCAGAACTAGTTCAAAATGATGTGAAGATTACTGATCCTACAGACATTGCCAACATACTGGCTGACAGGTTCAGTGCAAACTTCTCCCCCAAAGGAGAGATATCTATACCAGCGATTGCAGCCCCCAAACATCTCCGGCCCAGGTGAGAACTGCTCTCCAAAGCAAAAACACAGCATCCATGGGACCTGATGGTGTCCCGGCTGTGTGCTCCACGAACTCAACGAGGAATTAAACCCACAGCTAGGACAGCTGTTTAATCATAGTCTTACCTCTGGATCTCATGCCAGGAGTGGCGACTGCAACTGTGGTCCCACTTCACAAAGGCGTGCCTCCACCGACCCTGGAAATTACCGGCCCATTAGCTTGACAAGCCTTATCTGCAAAGCCATGGAGAGGATCATAATGGACCTCATAAATAAAGACATGGGGAATTTGCAGACTTTGGATCCATCCCAGTTTGGCTTTGTCAAAGGCAGATCATGCCTTCTAAACTTGGTTGACTTTTTCGAAACAGTCACCAAGGCCATTGATGAGGAAAGGCAGTCCATACAGCCTACCTCGATCTGGCGAAGGCCTTGATACAATACCCCACTCGGGTATCATTGAAAAACTCATCAGCTTAAATGTTAACCCATACATCACAAGATGGGTTGCAAACTGGCTGAGTGACAGAACTCACAGGGTCAGAGTTGCTGGCGCCATGTCAGACTCAAAGCCTGTCACAAGTGGTGTACCACAGGGCTCAGTCCTGGGCCCACTCTTGTTTGGCATCTACTTTTCCGAGGTACAAGCAAACACAGGAGGGTTATGGCTGACAAAGTTTGCAGATGACTGCAAACTGGGCGCCATAGTAGAAAACACATCTGACATAGATATCCTTCAGAAGGGTCTCACAGAAACGGATAACTGGTGCCAGAGCCATGGCCTAAAGTTGAATGCCAAAAAATGCATAGTCATACCCTTCGGAAAAAACAAGGTTACCCCTAGCTACCAAATAGGTGGCAATCCACTGAGCACAGAAGAAGTTATCAGGGACCTGGGGACCCAGGTTGATAGTAGTCTGTCATTCGACACCCATGTAGCTAAAGTAGTTAGGAAGACCTTCTACATTGCCCACCTTATCATGAAGGGATTCTCATCTAGATCAAGGGAGGTCATAGTCTCCCTATACTCATCACTCATCAGACCAATGATTGAGTACAATGCCCCATTCGGAATGTATCTGACCCGACACTTGCAGCAGCTGGAGAGGCCACAAAAGTTCCTCACCAAAAGGATAAAGGGTCTCAAACATCTGTCCTATGCTGCCCGACTGAAAGAACTCCAGCTCTATTCAGTCGCTACCGCTTGCTCAGAGGTTACCTTTGCCTAACATACAAGGCCATGTCAAACCCAGATTTGATGAATATGCTTCACCTCAAAAATCTAGATCCGTCAGAGTCACAAGGCGGAGACTTAAACCTCGACACGGCTATTAATAGGCGTGCTGGAGGGATAGATTCATCACCCAAAGGCTCCCTATGCTGTGGAATAAAATCCCGGTATATGTGAGGCAGAGCACCTCGCTGGCCTTGTTCAAGAGAAATCTTGACCAATGGATGGGAGATCGCAGATATACCCCAGGGATTACCTCAGTGTCACTGCTCAACAGAGGCACAGCAAAATAATGGGTATAGTTCCCCATACTAAAGGGGTGGCGTAAGCCACAAAACTATGGGCTAGGCTTGTAAATGCCCTCGGGCAGATAGCCTAGTATGAACCTATGAACCTCTTTACTTCTCTCCAGAACAACAATTGCGGCAAGTACTTCTCTGATTCTCCCACTGGGGATGTCCCCGCGGGATGCTCTAGTTCATTATTGGCCTTCTGGTCTCCTTTATGTCTGTCCCCCTCTACCATTGATCCCTAAGTTTCTTCAGAAAGCTAGAAGGCTGAAGAGTTTAGTAGTCTTCATTGCCCCCTGCTGGCCTAGTCAGGTATGGTTCTTTTTTCTCTGGTCTCATCTGAAATATTCCCCAAGGATTCTGGAGCCCAGACAGGAGCTCCTTTCTCATCCATCAGGAAATCAAGATCCAATCTATTCACCCTCAAACTGACTGCTTGGTATCCCCATTTCCAGTAATTCTGCAAAGGTCCAGGCTTGCTTCCCCTATTTGAGACATAGTTTTAGCTTCCCAAAAGCTGCTACTAAAAAAGTGTACCAAAGCAAATGGAAAAAATTTGCCATTTGAGCTTCCAAAGAGAATGTTGATCCTTTCTCAGCCCCAGTTTCAGCCACCTTCTCTTTCTTTCATCTCTCTTGAAGGAAGGGGCTAGTCTTTCCACTATAAAACTTCAGGTGGCAGCCATTTCCAGTCTTCATGCTGGAGATGTTTCTGGCTCCATTGCTATGTCTAAATTATGTAAGGCTTTCACGAAAGGGATTTTTTGCTTAAACCCCCGATAAAAGATCCTACTCTGCTTGGGATCCAACTCATCGTTTTCACTGTTGCAGTCATTACAATTGGGTTATCCTGCTGGCAGGCTACCCGCAATCTGCCCGAGTTCCAAAGTCTAGGTCCGGCGTCGGTTGCTGTCGCCTCCTCCCTGACGTCAGTGCGCCAGGGGGTATAAAAGATGCAGCCAACACCATTTTCTTCAGTCTTTCTTCCCGTATGGTGCCCGAAGCAAAAGCAGTTCGCAAGTGCCGGTCGGCCAACTCCTGAGATTTTCAAATTTGAATTTCAGATCCGAAGTCTTCATTAAAGCTAAGTACCCCATTGGGGAAACTTTTTTCTTGCTCCAGACTGATGTCAGAAAAAGTTAACTGTATTTCTTGTGGGAAGCAAATACCTCATAAGGATTTTCATTCTTACTGTATTCCTTGCCCTGACCATGACGTTGCTAGTTGTCGGTTTTGTGCTAGATTTAACCAACACACTATTAAGCGTCGGTACGATTTTGCATTTCATTACTTTGGCAGAAGATTCAATTATATAATGCTATTGGAACAGCCAACTACCGGAGTTTATAAAAAGCGCAAAGAAAAACAAAAGGACAGGCATCCGAGGTCCAAAACCGACGTCGAGGCTTCGGTTAGGCCTGCTGCTGGTTCTCAGTGAGGTGCTTTTGCAGCCCCTGACACCCACTACCTCAGAGCCACAGGCCGCTTCTGACTCCCACGTGGAGCCGACTAGGCCACTGAAAACTCAAGGTATTGGACACTCGGAAACTAATCCCTCAGATGGGTCTGGAACCGCTGAGCAGGCATCGGCTTCTGAGGGTGTTTTCAGGCCTACACAGATGTTCATCGTGTTACCCTGCTGCAGTTATTACACTTGGGTTATCCTGCCGTCAGGTGGTTCCACAGTCGGCCTGAGTTCCAAAGTCTTGGTCCAGCGTCGGTTGCTGTCGCTTCTTCCCTGACGTCAGTGCATCCAGCGTCATTTTCTTCAGTCTTTCTTAGGTTCATAGGTTAGTACTAGGCTAACTGCCCCTGCGAGCCATTTTAAGCCTAGCCAGTTATCCCTTGTGAGACTCAAACCCTGCACCTTGTGTTTGTAAGACAAACACCTTAGCCATTAAGCCACCCTCCCAACCCATTGCCTCGCGGTGCCCGAAGCAGAAGCAGTTCGCAAGTGCTGGTCGGCCGACACCTGAGATTTTCGATTCGAATTTCAGTCCGAAGTCTTCAATAAAGCTAAGTACCCAGTTGGGAACCTTTTCTTGCCTCAGTCTGATGTCAGAAAAAGTTAACAATTGCATTTCTTGTGGGAAGCAAATACCTCATAAGGACTTTCATTCTTATTGTATTCCTTGCGTAGGCCCAGACCACGACGTCACAGGTTGTCGGTTTTGTGCTAGGTTTAATAAATGAACTATCAAATGCCGTTTTGACTTCGCTCGACATTACTTTGGTAGGAAATTTAATTATATCATGCCGTTGGAGCAGCCGACGACTGGCATGCATAAAAAATGCAAGGATAAGGACAGGCAGCCTTGGAACAAGCCAGACTCCGAGGCCTCTGCTGGGCCTGTCGCCGGTTCTCCGGTTTTCAGTGAGGTGCCTACGCAGCCCCTGACGACCGCAGAATTGGAACCCTAGACAGCTGCGGATTCTCAAGCAGAGTGTGTACTAGGCCGATGCAGCCATCCTTATTAGGCCCTTCCAACACCGGAGCAGAAGGAGACCCCGGTGCAGTGGAAACACGTTCGGTTGCAGAAGGTGTCTTCAGACCGACTACACTCACCATTAAATCTTATGCTAAGCTTAAAACTCCTTTAAAACCAAAAAAGACTGTGCATCAGTCTGCAGTTCAAGCCCCCATGCCTAAGAAACAGATGCTTAAGATGGCTGAAGATTTGATTACCCTAATTAGGGGTTCCCATCCCCCTCCAGATAAAAGACCAAGACAAGAGGAGGATTATGCTTCCTCTGACCAGGTTTCAGTTTCCTCAGATTCTTCTGAGGAACAGGAGTACACTATTCCCCCTTATGAAGACTCTGATGCTGAAGACTCTATTCCCTCAGCATCTCCCCCTGAAGACTACTCCTTTGGGGAAATTTTACATACCATGAGGGAACATTTCCACTGGGAAGGCCAGGACTACTCTGATTCTAAGAAAAGGCTCAGAGAGTTCCTTTTACTACCCCAGCACAGACCACTTGCTATCCCTCCAGTTTTAGATATTGTGGATGATGTTTACTTGGAGTCTAGTCTAAATCCAGACTCTCTACCTCCTGCTCCAGCCAAACCAGACCGATACTACAGAGTATCTGATTCACACAAATTCCTTTATGAAAGCCCTGTGGCTGACCCAGAAACAATTTCCCAGGGTCCCAAGGGGGCTAAAGCTTCTATGGCTAAAAATCCTGTGCCCTCTGAAAGGGATTCCAGAGCCCTAGATAGATGGGGAAAGAAAATATATACCTCAGCAAGTCTGGCTATGAGAGCATTAAATTGTCAGTTTCACATGCTGAAATATCATCAATTCCTAATGTCTCAATTAAAACAAAAAATGAGCACACATACTGAACAGTCTGAATTCAAGGAAATGCAGGGTCTGTTGCATGCAGCTGAACAGGTGGGCAAACATACTTTACAATGTGGATTTGATTCATTGGAAGCTTCCTGTAGAGCAGCTGTTACTGGGTCTGTCATATGTAGACATGCTTGGTTAAAAGAACAAACCCTACCTGATCATGTTAAAGCAAAATTATTGAATGCACCTTTACAGCAGGATGCATTATTTGGTGTCAAAGCAGAAGAGATTTTAAAGAAAATGGAGGATAAGGCAAAGTCTATGCAGACGGTCAAGGATGTTTTACAGGTACAACCTCCTCGTTTCAACAGAAATTGGCCAACACAAAACTGGTCCTTTCCAGCTTCTGACAGATCACAGAGTGGCAAATAGATGCCCAAGGGGCAGAGGTCAGTCACAAGGCCCTTACAAACCTCGCCAATGGGGTACTGATACCCAGAAAGGAGGAGAAGACAGGCCCCAAGCTAGCAGAAGACAAACACAATGACTCAATTCTCAAACTACCAAGCAAATCTCTCCTGGCAGCTCCATTGGGAGGAAAATTAGCATTTTTTGCAGACAACTGGCACATCATCACAAAAGACAAATGGGTCCTAAACATTGTCTCACAGGGATACAGATTCCACTTTCATACCTTGCCAAGGATAAAAGGAATGCCAAACCTGCCACCAAATCAATAGGCAGAGGCATAAAAACAAATTACAGCTCTCATGGACATGAGAGCCATTCAACAGGTACCTACACAGGAGCAAGGACAAGCATTTTACTCAAGACTCTTTCTAGTCCCAAGAAAAGACAAAGCATGGAGACCCATTCTGGATCTTTCAATTGTGAACACCTATCTGCAAGTACCAAAATTCAAGATGCTAACACTACAGCAGCTTCTTCCCATGCTGTGCAAGAATGCGTGGCTAGTAACGTTGGACCTCAAGGAGGCATACCTGCATGTCCCTATCAGACAAAATTGCAGAAGATACCTCCGCTTCATTGCAGGTTCAATGCATTATCAATTCTCTGCACTGACCTTTGGCTTATCTACTGTGCCCATGGTCTTCACAAAATGCCTGGCACCAGTAATTGCATACTGCAGACAAAGAGGAATTCAAATATACCCATACCTGGACGACTGCCTTATTCAAGCAGAAAGCAAGGACATTCTTTTAAAGCATCTGGCATTTGTCAAACACCTTCTAAGTTGCCTAGGGTACACAGTAAACGAAAAGAAATCAAAAGTAGTGCCCTCACAAAACATATTCCTGGGTGCCAACTTGAATACAACGGCCCAGATGGCTTATCTCACGCCAGACAAGCAACAACAGCTGACTCAATATTTCAAAATAATGGCAACAAAGACCCAACTCCCTGCAAGAAAAATTCTGCAGACCTTGGGATTCATGGCATCTTGCATACTTACTAGTACCATTTGCAAAACTGCATATGAGGAAATTACAATGGTACCTGAAAAGCTTATGGACTCAGCACAGCCACAGCTTGGAAACAATGGTACCACTCATTCCCTGCCTTCAACAGGAGTGTCTATGGTGGGCACAGGCATGTCACCTCAACAAGGGTCAGCCTTTCACCTTACCCACAGCCAGGCAAACTATGACACCAGATGCATTGGACTATGCCTGGGGAGCACACATGGCAGGACAGTGCATTCAGGGCAAATGGACTACAGATCAAAGGCATCTGCATATCAATCAAAAAGAAATGCTAGCAGTACAGAATGCCCTAACAGCTTTCAAGGACCTCTTACAACCCAAGACTAATAATAAAGACAGACAATACCACAGTAATGTGGTACATAAACAAGCAGGGGGGCACACATTCCTACCCTCTATGTAGGCAAGCAATGACCTTGTGGAACACAGCACTGTCTTACCAGGTTCAATTACAAGCACAATCCCTGCCAGGAAAGAAAAACACATTGGCAGACGACCTAAGCAGAAACATCATGGATCCACATGAGTGGAAACTAGATCCACAAGTATTTGCAATGATAGTTCAAAAATGGGGACGCCCAGATAGATCTGTTTTCCAGCCCCCAAAACTACCAACTTCAAAAATTTTGCACAAGGACATTCCATCCACAAGCTTGGAAAGTGGACGCCCTCTCATTCAGTTGGAAAACATTAAGTGTATGCCTTTCCTCCACTGCCTCTTCTAGCAAAGGTACTGCTGAAAGTCAGATTAGAGAGGCCACAAATGATACTCATTGCACCAGACTGGCCATGCCAGCATTGGTATCCAATTCTAAGGAACATGGCCCACGGCCTACCATGGATTTTACCACAAATTCCTTACCTGCTCACCCAGCGAGACAATCAGATTCTACACAGCCAGCTCAAGACTTTAAACCTGGCTGCATGGCAAATTACCTAAACAACCAGCCAACACCTCTATCCAAAGCTGTTATGGATGTCATTCTGGAGGCCAGGAGGCCCAGCACCAGGAAAACCTATTCAGACAAATGGAAAAGATTTTGTGCCTGGAACCAGGCTAAAGGTCAAAATCCCATTGATCCAAACATTCCTCAGATTCTACAATATTTAACTGAGATGTTGCACAAAGGACTTTCCTTTTCATCTATTAAGATCCACGCCTCAGCAATTTCAGCTCACTACAACACGGATCCTCCTTTATTCTCACATCCACTCCTAAGACAGTACCTCAGAGGGGCTAAGAACATAAGACTGCCCAGGAGAGCACCAATACCTACTTGGGATCTCAACTTTGTTCTGGAAAAGCTTACACTGCCGCCCTTTGAACCTGCTTTTTCAGCAGATTTAAAATTTCTTTCATGGAAAACTGCCCTGCTGCTAGCAATAACTTCAGCTAGAAGAGTCTCAGAGCTACAGGCACTAATGGCAGTGGAGCCTTTCCTCATTTTTCATCAAGACAGAGTCTCTCTACGAACTAACCGTTCTTTTATGCCAAAGGTGGTATCCAGTGTGGCCCTAAACCAAACCATTAATTTGCCCACCTTTTTCCCAAATCCCCAGAACAAAGGAGAAAGACTCCTGCACTCTTTGGACATTCACAGGCAATTACATTACTACTTGGATAAAACTAAGGCTTTCAGAAAATCTGACCAGCTCTTTGTAGCCTATGCTGCAGGGTCACAAGGAAAAGCTATCTCAAAACAGACCATTTCTAAATGGATAGGGCATTGCATACGTTTCTGCTACACGCATCATGGGAAACCGGTACCTGCTAACATTAGGTCCCACTCCACCAGGGCTAGAGCTACATCAGCAGCCTTTCTCAGGGGGGTGCCAACCAAGGCTATTCTGGAAGCTGCAACTTGGAGTTCAGTGCACACCTTCACCAAACACCATCACTTACCTCTATATTCTAAGACTAGAGCTGGATTTGCCACTGCAGTTCTGCAGGGCCTACTAGATTCTTCTGACCCTGTTTAACTCCACCACCCATCCTTAGCTTTGGGATTCAACCCAAGTGTGATGACTGCAGCAGGGTAACACGATGAACATAGTACAGTTTTGTACCTACCATAAATGTAGATGTTCAAGTGTTCACCCTGCTGCAGTCCAGGTTACCCTCCCTCCATCCCCTCTGAACTAGCTGAACTTATCTATACCACTCTATCCTATACAACCTCTGTGGTGTATTTGCTTGTGCCTGAAGGTATTGTTTTATTTTTATATAGCTATATATATATATATATATATATATATATATCGCCTACCTATTTGGGGCACCTGACATCTGGGGCAAGAAAAACTGAAGAAAATGGCGTTGGATGCCTCTTATATACCCCTGGCGCACTGACGTCAGGGAAGAAGAGACAGCAACCGATGCCGGACCATGTCTTTGGAACTCAGGCCAACTGCGGGACTGCCTGACTGCAGGATAACCCAAGTGTGATGACTGCAGCAGGGTGAGCACTCGAACATCTACATTTATGGTAGGTACAAAACTGTACTTTATATGTAAAACCAACTTCAGCTTCAAAGGCAAAGACTAAAGCAGCTCTAAAGACAAAGAAACAAGTACAGCATTCTACTGGACAGGCCTCCATGCCTAAAAAACAGATTCTTAAAATGGCTGAAGACCTAATTACTTTGATCATGGGTTCCCATCCCCCTCCTGATAAGCGGCCTAGGCAAGAGATAGAATATGAATCTTCAGATCAGGTTTCCATTTCCTCTGATTCCTCTTCTGAACAGGAATATTCCCTTCCCCCCTATGAAGATTCTGATGCTGAAGAATCTATCCCTTCAGCCTCTCCTCCTGAGGATTATTCTTTTGGGGAGACCCTGCATACTATGAGGGAGCATTTCCACTGGGAGAGCCAGGATTACTCAGAATCCAAGAAAAGGCTCAGAGACTTCCTTTTATTACCTCAGCACAGGCCCCTTGGTATTCCTCCTGTTTTAGACATTGTAGATGATGTATTTTCAGAGTCTGTTCTGTCTCCTGACTCTACCACCAGCTCCTGTTAAGCCAGACAGATACTACAGGGTTCCTGATTCACATAAATTCCTTTACAAAAACCTTGCTGCTGACCCAGAAACTATTTCTCAGGGTCCCAAGGGGGTCAAGGCTTCCACTGCAAAATACCCTGTCCCCTCTGATAGGGATTCAAGGGCCCTGGACAGATGGGGAAAAAGATTTACACTTCTGCTACGTTGGCTGTAAGAGCTTTAAATTATCAGTTTCATATGCTTAAATATCAGCAATATCTTATGTCACTGCTTAAACAGAAAATGTTGGCAAATTCAGAATGTGCAGAAAACAAAGAAATGCAGCATTTATTGCATGCAGCTGAACAAGTGGGAAAGCATACTTTGCAATGTGATTTTGATTTTCTAGAGGCCTCCTTCAGGGCCGCAGTTACAGGTTCTGTCATTAGGAGGCATGCTTGGTTAAAAGAACAGAATCTGCCCGATCATGTTAAAGCAAAACTATTAGTTGCTCCATTACAACATGATACCTTGTTTGGTGTTAAAGCAGAAGAGTTGTTGAAGAAAATGTAGAACAAAGTTAAATCTTTGCAGACAGTGAAGGATTTTTTACAGGTACAGCCTCCCAGATTTAGCAGGAACTGGCCTACAAAGAATTGGTCCTTTCCAGTGTCAGACAGGCCACAAAGGGGCAGATACAGATGCCCCAGAGGCAGATCACAGCCCCAAGGCTCATACAGGCCTAAACAATGGGGTGCTTCTACCTCCAAAAGTGGAGAGGAAAGATCACAGCCATATAGGAAACAGTCTCAATGACTTCCCCCTGCCAGCACCAAGCACTTAAATTCTGGCAGCTTCTATAGGGGGAAAACTAGCACTTTTTTCACAAAATTGGCACATGATCACCCAGGACAAATGTGTCTTAAATATCGTATCTCAAGGCTACAGGTTCCACTTTCACACCTTGCCAAGGCGAAACAGTATGCCAGACCTGCCACGCAATCAATGGGCAGAGGCACAAAAACAAGTTTTATCTCTCATGGACATGAGAGCCATTCAGCAAGTACCACAGCAAGAGCAGGGACAAGGATTTTACTCAAGGCTATTCTTGGTACCCAGAAAGGGCAAAGCCTGGAGACCAATACTGGACCTGTCTATCCTAAACACATACCTGGATATTCCAAAATTCAAAATGTTAACTCTGCAGCAGCTTCCGCCCATGCTGGGCAAGAAAGCTTGGTTTGTGACTTTAGACCTAAGAGAGGCATACCTGCATGTCCCAATCAGACAATCATGCAGAAGATACCTCAGATTTATAGCTGGCTCAATGCACTACCAATTCTCTGCACTGCCCTTTGGCTTATCTACAGCGCCCAGGGTTCTTCACAAAATGCCTGGCACCAGTAATTGCATTTTGCAGATAAAGAGGAATACAAGTATATCCTTACTTGGACGACTGCCTTATTCAAGCAGAGAACAAGGACATCCTACTACAGCATCTGGCGTTTGTAAAAAGATTACTAACAGCTCTAGGGTACACAGTAAATGGAAAGAAATCAAAACTCATACCCTGTCGAGATATTATTCCTGGGTGCAAGCTTAAATACAACTGCCCAGATGGCTTATCTCACGCCAGACAAACACAGACAACTGACTACTTATTTCAAAATGTTGGCAACAAAGGCCCAGTTATCTGCAGGAAAAATTCTGCAGGCTTTGGGCTTCATGGTATCCTGCATACTGCTAATTCCATATGCAAGACTGCATATGAGGAAACTTCAATGGTATCTAAAAAGTGTTTGGACTCAACATTGCCACAGCCTGGAAACAATAATTACCCTCATTCCCTGCCTGCAATAGGAGTTTTGATGGTGGGCAAAAGCCTGACACCTCAACACAGGACAGTCATTCACCTTACCCACAGCCAGGCAGACATTGACAACAGATGCATCAGATTATGCCTGGGGGGGGCATATGGCAGGAAAATTTATTCAGGGCACATGGTCCACAAGTCAAATGCATCTACATATCAATCAAAAAGAGATGCTAACTGTTCAGAATGCCCTGACAGCCTTCAAGGATATACTTCATCCAGGACAACTACTGATAAAGACGGACAATACTACAGTCATGTGGTACATAAGCAGGGGGGCACGCATTCCTACCCCCTCTGCAGACTAGCCATGAACTTGTGGGACACAGCACTGACTTACCAAGTACATCTGCAAGCACAATTCCTGCCAGGAAGGATAAATACTCTGGCAGACGAACTAAGCAGAAACATAATGGATCCCCACGAGTGGAAATTGGATCCACAAGTCTTCAGCATGATAACAAGGAACTGGGGATACCCGGACATAGACCTATTTGCCTCCCCTCACAACTGCCAACTACAGAGATTCTGCACAAGGACGTATCACAAGTAAGCATGGAAAGTGAATGCTCTTTCAGCTGGAAAAACCTAACAGTATATGCCTTTCCTCCTCTGCCTCTCCTCCCCAAGGTACTCCTCAAGGTCGGACAAGAGAAGCCAAAAATGATACTGATTGCCCCAGACTGGCCCCGCCAGCACTGGTACCCAATCCTAAAGAACATGTCGCAATGCCCAGCTTGGACATTACCTCAAATACCCAACAAGACAGTATGATACTGCACAGCCAACTCAGGACTTTAAATCTGGCAGCATGGTGAATAATGTAGCCGTTCGAGACACACCTCTCTCCAAAGCAGTGATGGATGTTATTTTGGAGGCCTAGCACCAAAAAATCTTATGCAGAAAAATGGAAGAGATTCTGTGCTTGGAACCAGGCAGAAGGTATTGACACGGCTGTTCCAAATATTCCTCAGATTTTGCAATGCTTAACTGAGATGCTGGATAAAGGCCTTTCCTTTTCATCAATAAAAATTCATGCCTCTGCCATTTCAGCTCATTACAATACAGAACCACCTATTTTTTCTCATCCATTACTAAGGCAGTACCTCAGAGGGGCCAAAAACATAAGACCTCCAAGGAGAGCACCAATACCTGCATGAGACCTCAACTATGTCTTGGAAAAACTCACACTGCCTCCATTTGAGCCAGCCTCTGCAGCTGATATAAAATTCTTATCCTGGAAAACAGCCCTGCTCCTAGCAATTACCTCTGCTAGACGAGTCTCAGAGTTACAGGCACTCATGGCTGTGGAACCTTTTATTATTTTCCATCCTGACAGGTTTTCTCTAAGGAGAAACCCTACATTTATACCTAAGGTATTGTCCAGTGTGGCCCTTAACCAAACAATTAATTTGCCTACTTTTTATCCAAACCCACAGAATAAGGGTGAGAGACTTCTGCATTCTGTAGACATTCACAGGCAGCTACGCTTCTACTTGGACAGAACCAAAGTTTTCAGAAAGACAGAACAACTTCTAGTAGCATATGCTGCAGGATCACAAGGAAAGCCTATCTCGAAAACAGACTATTTCAAAGTGGATAGGCCACTGCATTCGCTTCTGCTATTCACAGCATGGCAAATCAGTGCCTAAGGGCATTAGGCCACATTCAACCAGAGCAGCAGCCACTTCAGCAGCCTTCCTCAGAGGACTACCAACCAAAGACATCTTAGAGGCTGCAACTTGGAGTTCAGTGCATACTTTTACAAAGCACTATCACTTACCTCTCTATGTCCAGGGCAGGCTTTGCCACTGCAGTTCTGCGTGGCCTGATAGTCTCTCCTAATCCTATTTAGCACCAGCCTCCCAACCTTAGCTTTGGGATTCAACCCAATTGTAATGACTGCGACAGTGAAACATGATGAACATAGTACAGTTGTGTACCTGCCATAAATGTAGTTGTTCAAGTGTATTCACTGTTGCAGGCCAGGTTACCCACCCCCACCCCCCTTTACCTTTCTGGGACTTATCTGTACTTCTCTATTCTATACAACCTATGTGGTGTATTTGCTTGTAGATGAAGGAAAAGTTGATTTTTGTATGTGCATGCTTATTGGCATAATTTAGCCTACCATTTTAGGGGCACCTGACATCTGGGGCAAGAAAAACTGAAGAAAATGGCGTCGGCTGCATCTTTTATACCCCTGGCGCACTGACTTCAGGAAGGAGGCGACAGCAACCGACGCCGGACCTAGACTTTGGAACTCTGGCCCGACTGCAGGTAGCCTGCCAGCAGGATAACCCAATTGTAATGACTGCAACAGTGAAAAAACTCGAACATCTACATTTATGGTAGGTACACAACTGTACTTTATTCTTCAAGGACTAACTCAAAAACTCTTTGAACCTGCAAATAATTGTGAAATGAAATTCCTTTCTTGGAAAACCATCTTTTTGGTAGCTGTCGTATCAGCAAGAAGAATTTCCCAACTTAAGGTCTTACATCGAAACTGCCGAACATAATTTTTCATAAAGGTGGGGTCTCTCAACATACCAGTCCATCTTTTATGCCTAAGGTAGCCACAGAGACTAATATTAACCAGTTTAAGTTGCCAGTCTTCTTTCCAAAATTTTCTAACAAGGGCAAATATGTTTTGTATCTCCTTGATGTTCATAGACAACTGTGGTTCTACCTTCATAGATCAAAACAGTGCCAAAAGTCTGACCAACTGTTTACTTGACCTAGACAGTTTGGTGAGAAAAACAGTCTGCAAAGTTACATTGGCTGAATAGATTAATGACTGTATTTCTCTAATTTATTCAAAAAAATGGGTTGAACATGCCTCTCCCTCCTAAAGCCTATTCTACTAGATCTATGTCTACATCATCTGTTTTCTCCTCCAGTGTATCGATTGATATTTGTGCTACAGGCACTTGGTCAAGGACTCCTACCTATGTGACACATTATAAATTGGACATTGTCTCCAGAAGTAGAGCTTCTTTTGGTTCAACAGTGCTCTGGCATATCTTTCCTTGAGGCCACCCTAGAGTAACGTAGCTGGGGGATCTGACCTAATACTGAGGAAAAATGAAAAGGACAGTATCAGATTTAGAAGTTATGTATTTACCATATCAGATTTAGAAGTTGTGTATTAATCATAACTTGGCATCTGTGTTGTTCATTTTCATTCTTCTTCACCTTCCCTCCCAGCCAATCCCCAAGATATTGGCTCCTAGAGGACCTATTGGATTTATAGGAACCTTTCTTTTCCTGGTTTGAGCCGCTGATTTCTGTCTGTACTGATGTCCTTCATGGATGCATCTGCAGTCATAACAAGTGGGTTGTCCTGTCGTCAGGCAGCCCTGCAGTCGGCCGGATTCCAAAGTCCGGGTCCGGCTTCGGCTGATGTCGCACTTCACCCGACGTCATCTCTGTTGGTCTTCGGGTATATAAGCATCAGCCGGCGCCATTTTCCTCAGTCTTTCTTGCCGTGGCGCCAAGCAGAAGCTGTTCGCAAGTGCCGGTCGGTCGGATCCAGAGATTACTTCTACCGAATACTACTTAAGACTTCTAAAAGCTAAGTACCCGTTGGGGACTCTTTCTTGCCTCAGCCGATGTCAGAAAAAGTTAACAATTGTTTACCCTGTGGGAAACAAATACCTCATAAAGATTTCCACTCTTACTGTCTGCCTTGTTTAGGCCCAGCCCACGACGTAGCAGCCTGTTCGGCCTGTGCCTCTTTCAACCGAAGCGCTTAGGTGTCGGTCGGAGTTTGCAGAACAGTTTTTCGGTTCTGATTTTGCGTACATTATGCCGTCGGATCCTCCGACTACCCAGTCTACTAAAAAACGCAAAGATAAAGACCGACACTCGCGGTCCGCGGTTTCGGCCGAAACCACGGTAAAGCAAACAGTGTCTCGGTTTCGGCGAAACCGAGAAAACTGATCAAAGTACAGCTGAACCTATTCTTACAACTGAGGCCCCTGCTACAACTCTTGAATCGACCTCAGAACTTTTACCCACTACAGTGGTTGACTTATCAGACACCATCCCCTTGGATGTCTCTACCCCAGCACGTGGTGCTGCTAGGCCTCCAGCAGCCATGTCCATTAAGGCCTTCGCCAGGGCTAAAGCAGCCAAAACTACTAAAACAGTGCCTGTTAAACCCCCCACATCCAGGCCCTCTTCTAGCTCTCAAATGCTTTCTTTGGCAGAAGATTTAATTTCTTTAATTAGGGGATCTCATTCTCACCCAGACAGGGCCTCTCATCTCCCAGAGAAGAGACCTAGGGCAGAGCCCCCTGAGCCAGTGTCTTCTGATGATTCTGCTGATGAATCAGACATAACTGACCAGCCAGAGGCTCCCTTCTCCAATTTTGAAGATTCTGATGCTGAAGAATCCATTCCAGCTGCTTCCCCACCAGAAGAATTCTCCTTGGGGAAACCTTGCATGCCATGCGAGAACAGTTCCAATGGCAGCAACAGGATTTTTCAGACTCCAGAAAAAACTTAGGACCTTTCTGCACCTCCCACAGCACAGGCCCTTAGCTATACCTCCTGTTCTCTCTGTGGTGGATGATGCTTTCAATGATGTTTGCTCCGCTCCAGATTCTTTACCCCAGCCCCTGCCAAACCAGACAGATTTTACAGGGTGCCAGATACTCATCACCACCTTTACAAGGCCCCACTTGCAGACCCAGAAACTATATCCCAGGGTCCCAAGGCAGTAGCGCGACCATAGCTAAAACCCTATTCCTTCTGAAAGGGAAGCAAGGTCATTAGACAGATGGGGTAAAAGGTCTACACTTCAGCTACTCTCTCAGCTAGAGCTTTAAACTGTCAGTTTCACATGATACAATACCAAGAGTTTATGCTCGATCAGTTAACTAAAAACTAACCACAGATGAATCTCTTGATAAGAAATATGTATTAGAGATGGTAAATAACATACAACAGGTTAGCAACCATTCCTTAAAATGTGGCTATGATGCACTGAAGGCTTCATTTAGATCAGCCATGACAGGCACAGTGATAAGAAGGCAAGCATGGCTAAAGGAACAAGTTTTACGGATCATGTTAAAGCTAAGTTGCTAGATGCTCCTATGGACAAGACAAGTTTGTTTGGTACACCTGCCCAGCAGGTTATGAAGAAAATGGAAGAGAAGGCAAAATCTGTTCAAACTGTTAAAGATTTCTTGCAGGTTCAACCCCAAGGTTTAGCAGGAACTGGCCTGCCAAAATTGGTCCTTTCCTGACTCCACAAAATTTCAAAGGGCAGGAATAGACATCCCAGAGGCAGAAACCAATCCAGAGGAGGTGCCTACAGAGGCGACAGTGGCAAGGTAACAACAGAGGCACAGACACAGCCACTGCCACTACATCAGCACAACCACAGTGACTTAACCATAAATCCGCCTACCAGGGAACAAATAGCAGCTCCTCTAGGCGGAAAGTTAACCTTATTTTCAAAGAACTGGCACTACATAACAAAAGACAAGTGGATTTTACAAACCATAGATCAAGGTTACGGTTTCACTTCCACACTTTACCAGTCAAAGAGGAATGCCAAATCTACCTCCAAATCAAAAACAGAGGCTCTACCAGATAATGGAGTTAGCAAACATGAGAGCTGTGGAAAGAGTGCCAACAGCAGAACAAGGAGAGGGTTCTATTCCAGACTATTCCTAGTTCCAAGAAAGGAAAAAAGTTGGAGACCAATTCTCGACCTGTCCACCTTAAATACATACATCATTGTCCCAAAATTCAAAATGCTGACCCTACAGCAACTTCTTCCCATGCTGGGCAAGGAGTCTTGGCTGGTAACTCTAGATCTCAAGGAGGCATACCTGCACGTCCCCATTCGACCAATCTGCAGAAGATACCTCAGATTTCTTGCAGGATCAGAGCACTATCAATTCTCAGCATTGCCCTTTGGCTTATCTACTGCCCAGAGTATTCACAAAATGCCTGGCATCAGTAATCGCCATTGCAGACTACAGGAATTCAAATTTACCCATACCTGGACGACTGCCTGCTACAAGGGGACAACAAAAGCAAGCTGACAACGGATTTACAAAGGGTCATTTACTTGCTACAAGGACTGGGATACACAGTCAATTTACAAAAGTCAAGGCTGATACCATCCCAAACAAGGACATTCTTGGCGGAATTGGACACAGTACAGCAAATGGCATTCCTGACTACAGAAAAACAAAAGAACTTCCTCTTTACTTCTTGGCACTAACAAAACTGAACAAGTTAACAGCAAGAAAAGTTCTGCAGGCCTTGGGCTTCATGGCATCATGCATAATCTTGGTCCCATTTGCCAGACTACATATGAGGAAACTACAGTGGTACCTAAAGAATTTATGGTCCCAACACAGACACAGTCTAGAAACAGAAATCCCACTAATTCCATGCTTAAAACAGGAGTTCCTATGGTGGGCTCAGGCATGCCAGTCAAACCCAGGCCTACCCTTTCGCAGATGTCAACCAAGCCAGACCATCACAACAGGCGCTTCAGACCTAGGATGGGGGCCCACATGCTGGACAAATGCGTGCAAGGATTGTGGACACAGGATCAACTTCACCTGCACATCAATCTAAAAGAAATGCTGGCAGTAAAACTGGCAATCCAAAAGTTCAAACCATTTCTCAGAGGGCCAGTTGATGATAAGGACAGACAACACCACAGTCATGTGGTACATCAACAAACAGGGAGGCACTCATTCATACCCCGTATGCAGAATGACCTTGGAGCTGTGGACCCTGGCACTCAGCTACAACATTCAGTTACAGGCAATATTTGTACCGGGGAAAGACAATACTCTAGCAGACATATTAAGCAGAACCACTTCGGATGCCCACGAATGGAAGCTGCACCCGGACATCTTCAAGACCATCTCAAAGAAATGGGGAATGCCACAGATAGACCTATTCGCATCACCTCTCAATCACCAGCTCAAAAAATTCTGCACAAGGACATTCCACCCACTAGCATGGAAAGTGGACTCACTCTCCATCAACTGGAAAGGCCTAACAGCATATGCATTCCCACCTCTTCCTTTGATACACAAGGTACTACTAAAAATCAAGGAAGAACGTCCAAAGATAATCCTGATAGCTCCAAACTGGCCAAGACAACACTGGTACCCACTACTGTAGAGCATGTCTCGAACAATATGTGGCCCATACCCTGATGCCTTTGATGTTAACTCAGAACAACTACAGCATCATACATCCAAACCTAAAAACGCTGCAACTGACTGCATGGAACATCATATAGCAGCAGCTAATCCAGAACTTTCACAAAGAGTTAAAGACATTATTCTTGAAGCGCGCAGACCTTCAACAAGAAGGAACTATGCTGGAAAATGGAAAAGGTTTGTCATTTGGAGTACGGAAAGAGGAAAAGAGGTGTCAAACATAGATATGCCTAACATTCTGGAGTATCTGGCTGAACTTCTTCATTCAGGCCTGTCCTACTCCTCCATCAAGATACATGCATCAGCTATTTCAACAGAATACAGCTTTGATCCACCTGTTTTTTCGCACCCTTTGCTCAGGCAGTTCCTCAGAGGAATCAAGAATGTAAAACCTCCAAGGAAACCACCATTACCAGCTTGGGATTTAAACTTTGTGCTAGAAAAGTTGACACTATCACCCTTTGAACCAGCAGCAACAGCAGACCTACAACACCTGTCATGGAAAACTGCTTTCCTGCTAGCAATTACTTCAGCAAGGAGGGTTTCAGAACTTCAGGCCTTAATGGCAGTGCAACCCTTCCTAATCTTCCACCAAGATAGAGTGTCCATGAGGACTAATCCTACATTTATGCCCAAGGTGGTATCCAGAGTGTCTTTAAACCAGGCAATCCACCTACCTACCTTCTTTCCCAACCCACAAAACAGAGGGAAAGAATACTGCATACCTTGGATGTACATAGACAGCTACGCTACTACTTGGACAGAACAAAAATAGCAGAAAGACTGACCAACTTTTTGTAGCCTATGCAACAGGAAGGGAAGGAAAAGCTATTTCCAAACAGACAATCTCCAAATGGATAGGAAATTGCATACGATACTGTTACTCCTTCCATGGAAAACCAATTCCACAAAACATAAGACCTCATTCTACAAGGGCAACAGCCACTACCACAGCCTTCTTACGAGGAGTGGCAACCAAAGACATTATTGAGGCGGCTACTTGGACCTCCGTGCATACATTTGCCAAGCATTATAATTTGCCTCTATATTCCAGATCCCGAGCAGGGTTTGCCACTGCTGTACTGCAAGGGATCCTATACACACCATAATCTACTTTTATCCTCCTCCCCTAGTTGGCTATGGTATTCTACCCACTTGTTATGACTGCAGATGCATCCATGAAGGACATAGTACAGTTTTGTACCTACCATAAATGTAGATGTCCGAACTGGATAGCATCTGCAGTCAGGATTACCCTCCCTCCTTCCCCTCTGTGGTACTCCTAGGGTGTTTACCCTCCTAATAGCTAGCTGTTGGGGGGGAGTCTTTTATGGTGTATTTGTTTGTATATATGTACATATATGCTTATGGTTGTGTTTACCTCTATCTATTTGGAAACATTGGCATCTATCCAAATTTTAGCCTGCAAGAGGGCTACTGGCATCTGGGGCAAGAAACACTGAGGAAAATGGCGTCGGCTGATGCTTATATACCCGAAGACCAACAGGGATGACGTCGGGTGAAGTGCGACATCAGCCGAAGCCGGACCCGGACTTTGGAATCCAGCCGACTGCAGGGCTGCCTGACGACAGGACAACCCACTTGTTATGACTGCAGATGCTATCCAGTTCGGACATCTACATTTATGGTAGGTACAAAACTGTACTTTTTCTTTGTCCAGTAGTCAATAAAGCAGCAAACTCGATTTGAGGGAGCTGCAGAGTGTGTAGGGCATTATGGGTAGAGGGAGGAGCTCGAGACTAGGATCCCTCTCTGAAAAAATGTGGCCGAGTCTGATCTGTAGACTGTAGCCCAATAGTGAGGAAGAATGAAAATGGCCAGTGCAGATGCCAAGGTATGGTAAGTACCCAACTTCTAATTACTATATCTCTGTTGCTAGGTCCCTCACCACTGTATCTACTTTTAGGGGTGCGCTTTCAATGTTATGATTTGCAGGGATATGATTATGCATTTTTTAGCATTTAGTCTCGGACCATGGTTTTAGCACCAGTTGTTTTGTCATTTTTAGGCCTGTTTGTAGGATACACACCAAACTATATAGCAACGGAGATATTCTCTATTATTAGATTTGTTATCTGATAATATTTATGTAAGCTTGCCAACAAATCCCAAGGTGGAATTCAACAGTGTCTTATATGACCTACTTGAAAGGGGTGAATGTTTGGGATTCTTTACATCTGGAGATGTTAAGAAATTGCTCATCAAGAATCCAAAAGATGCTAGATTTTTTATTATCCCAAAGGTACATAAGGATTTGAGAAATCCACCTGGGCAACCAATTGTACCAGGGAGAGGTGCTTTTTCACAAAATGTTGGTATGTTTTTGGACTCAGTATTGAAGAGTTATTTACCAAGGATACCCTCACATGTAAAGAACACTAGGGATGTTTGTGATTATTTTAAAGGAGTTACTTGGGAAAATGACTTTTACTGGGTAAGTGTGGATATTAAATCATTGTACACCTGCATTAATATCAGTTGGGGACTTGAGGCGGTAGGTAAATTATTGGGTGAAGGTCCACGAACTTCCTTTGTTATTAGCCTGTTGGAATTTTGCCTTACACATAATTATTTTGAGTTTGAAAAGAATTTTTTTTTTGCAGAAGGATGGCACTGCGATGGGTGCCTGTTTTGCTCCTTCTTTTGCCATTATTTTTATGGGGTATTTTGAAAATTTGTTTGTGTATCCTAATAATTTTTTTCAAAACAAGGTGGTCAAATATAAAAAAATTATTGATGATCTCTTGTTTTTATGCAAGGGGAACCCTAAAGAATTTGAAGAGTTTATTTCTAGCTTAAAAACTAATCCACGTGGGTTGGATTTTACTTTTAATTTAGGTGGAGACAAAATTCAATATTTAGATGTGGAATTTTATGTGGGATCAGATGGAAAGATACAACATAAACCATTTCACAAGACTACAGTGGTTAACAACTGTCTACATGCATCTAGTCTGCATAGTGTCCATCTTATCGAATCATTGCCAATTGGGGAATTTAAACGTATTACAGGCAATATTTCAGAAAAGGACAAAGTTAAAGTGGAATTCGACCGAGTACATGAGAAATTATGTGCCAGAGGGGATTGCTACGAAAGGGTAATGTCAGCTAGAGTTAAAGTAGAGAAAGAGTTGGGGTTATTGCATTATGATCAAGGTTCCTTAGGTAAGGTAAGAAAATATAAGAACATGAACAACAGAAATGGGGGAAATGCTGACAGTATAGTAAGTGATGAGAAAGACAGGATATTTTTTGTCAATAGGTTTTCAGCTTTTCCCCCTATTTTAAGAAAACTGGTGATGGCATTGTGGCCTGTCATTAATAGTGATGATAATTTGAAAAACAATATTCCTAAGGAGGTGATTTTTTCTTATGGTAGGTTTCAAAATTTGAAGGAGCTAGTAAGA
The DNA here is from genome assembly GCF_019279795.1 of Protopterus annectens. Taxonomy (NCBI): domain Eukaryota; kingdom Metazoa; phylum Chordata; order Ceratodontiformes; family Protopteridae; genus Protopterus; species Protopterus annectens. Next base: position 1,332,359,500 of record NC_056741.1, read on the forward strand.
AATAAAGGCAGAAGGAAAAAGATGGCTAACGCAGGTGCATATGCATGTGGTAGATGCAAAGTATGTGATAAGATCAGAAATTTGGATGGTACTAGGATCAGTGGCATTTTATATAATGCCATTGATCATTTTGATTGTAATTCATTTGGGGTAATCTATGCTATTGGGTGTAATTGTCCAGTACAAAAATGGTATTTGGGACAAACCAAGCGTAAGGTAAAATTAAGAATATTAGAACATCTAGGAGATATTAGAAATGTAAGGCTTGATAGTCCTGTGGCTAGTCATTTTATCAAAGAACATGGAGGTTCGGAGAGAGATTTAATTTTTAGTGTTATAGCCAAACCCTATGGGGTGGGGGGGGCAAACCATAGTTTTCAGAGGAGGTTATTAAATATGGAATCTAAATATATTATTAATTTCAGTACTCTCTGTCCTAATGGCATGAATTTGGAAATTTGAATAGCAGTGGTGGAAATATTGTGCTATTTATTTTCCGTATATAAATATTTAATATATAATAAATATGGATAGAAGTGTTTTGTAAGACTTTTGGCAAATGAGGCTTTAAATTTTGAAACAATGTTAATTGATTTCAATTAATGAATTGTTCAGGTGGTTCTTATAGACTTGTTTTTGTGAATGTGAACTATTCCATTTGAATGCGAAGGCCGAGGTACCAGAATCACAATAAATTTTATATATTCAGTCTGTGCTGCTATCTCCGTTGCTATATAGTTTGGTGTATCTTGTCTGTGGTGGCTGTTTGTGGGATGTCAGCATTGTTTGGGGATTCAGTGACTTCTCCCAGCCAACAGTTATTTGCGAACTTGGTGAGCCAGAGGCCCCCAACATTGGCCTTCACTTCAGAGAATTGTATACTAAACAGGAGGGGTCCCCAACACTGAGCCCTGTATTACACCGCTAGTAATAGGTTTCTTATATGTGCTCTCAGTGAGCCAGTTTGCTAGCCATTGGACAATGTTGGGGTTTATGCCTATCTTAGTAAGTTTACCTATGATGCCCAAGTGAGAGGTTGTGTCAAAAGCTTTGGTTAGGTCTAGGTAAGCAGCTTGTACTGTTTTATCCACATCCATGGCGGCTTTTTCAAAGAAGTCCACCAAATAGAGTATGCAAGACCACCCATTGACTTCCATGTTGAGTCTGGTGCAGTGTTTTGAGAGTTTCTATGTCATTATTGATCAGGTCCATGATAATTCTCTCCATGGCCTTGCAGATAAGACTAGTCAAGCTAATGAGTCTGTAGTTCCCTGGATCAGCCCGTCCAGAGGCTGTGGTTAAAGATTGTTTCTAGTGGCCCTGATAGATTCTGTTTCAAGCTATTTAAGTAACATCCTGGACTGTTGTTGGAACCCATGGAGGCTGTGTTTTTGGCTTTAACGAGCACAGTAAGGACCTGTTCCCTTGTAATTGCTGGTAAGGAGGATAGTTGCGGTATTTCTTTGGGTGTGGTAGGAAATTATTAGGGGAGAACTTTGAACTGAACTTAGCCAGCCAGCAGGTCTGCTCTAGTTTCAAACTGGCTGTAATTGTTGCTGTTCATGATTAACTCAGCACATTGCTGAATGTTTCCTCTGAGGTTATGAATATAATAATAAAATAAAGCCTTATGGCGATCTTTCACCTTTGTGGCTTTTTTTCCTCATAGTTTGCTTTGGCCATCTGTCTAATTTGTTTGTTTAGACAGGTGAGTGTCTTTTTGCACTGTTTTGTCTGTTCCTTCCTGGCTTTGAAGAGGATTTTTTTTCCTTTTGTTGAACAGCCTATTTACGCAAGGAGTCCACAAGGGTGGTTTATTTTTGCTAGTAGTCATAGGTTTGACTCTGACAGGTACTGCCTTTTTTTTTTTTTTATTTCTCCGCATTCTTTGGGTTTCTAATATCATGGCAGGAATGGACCCCATTCTTAAGTCAAAGTACAATCAAAGTTCATGAAATTAGTATTTCAGTCTTTGATTATTAGTTTAATGTAATTGGCCTTAAAGTTCTTAACAGGTTTGGAGTTTGATGGGAGTTCTAGGTTAGTTTTAATACTGAAAGAGATCATTTTGTGATCAGATCATACCAGGAAGGAATTAATGCATGGGAGTGAGCAGCATCCCCCATGTTTGTGAATATTAGATCTAGGATAGTTGTATCTGTAGCTGGGGAGCTAATTAGATCCTCCAGGGTGTTTGCATTGACAAAGTCTAAAAACCTCTGAGCAAGTGAATTGTGGGTCGTATAATTCTCCCAGTTTATGGAGGGGTAGTAGAAGTCACCCATAAGTATGGCGTTAGGCTAAATGTTAAGAGATTCCGGTAGGTTTGGGTAGGAGGTGTGGTTTTCCAGACTCGTGTTAGGGGATCTGTAACTAGCAAGGATATGATAGGGGATCGCACCTTTGGTTATTTGGACATGGAGCAGCTCAAGCGAGTCATTTTGTTGAACCAGTCCAGCACTGTACTTGTCATTTATGGACATTGAGACACCTCCTCCCTTTGTTTTATCCTGAACTGAGAGGGATCGAAATGTATGAAAGGCATTATAGCCTTTGATAGCTAGGGTGCTTTCCATGGTTCTGAACCATGTTTCCATGACTGCACATATATCTGCATTCTGCAGGGTGAGCAGTTTTGTTATTTAACTCCTAGTGCTGAGCATCAGTGTCTTTAGATCATGAATGATTTTTGTCATATTGGAAGGTTTAACAACTTGACATGGCCTAAAAAAGGAGGTGTGGGGATAGAGAACGTTTTTGCCAGTATCCGGAAAACAAGTTGTGACAAGTATGGTTGGTTTAAGCTTTAATTTCCATTTTCCTGTAAAAGCTTTTTTTGGCAGCCCTCAAATTGAACTTAAGGCCTTACTATGATTAGGCAATTCAAAAAGCTAACTTCTTTCAACAGACACACACCTTCTGATAAATATTTTGCTGCAGTACTACTGGCGCTGGGTAAAGTTGATACGCCCATATTCCTGAAGTAGATTTGGATTACTGATATCTGAAGTACCTGACAGCCTCAGTCTCTGTGTTGTCCAAATGAGATACACTCCCCAACACACAAACCATGAATAAACATAAGCAGCTGTCGCATGATTCTGTCTTTCCAGGGATCTAGAATAAATATGCTTCCAGAATTTGACCTGAAAAAAAAATAAATAATCATAGAATTTACAACCTTCACACCCAATAAAAGACCATTTAATAACCGGGTCATTTTGACTTTACATCCCATAAATTGTAATTCAAATTACGGCACAGTTCCAAAGATGTCTTCAGTGAGGACTTTTTTTATGAAAATAATTTACTACTTACAAAACACATGCATTTTTAATATAGCTGAAAAATGATTTATGGAACATCCCTATGATGGTGACAAAACGGTTTCAGTAAAAAGCATGCTTTAATGTCACATGGCTAGGTGAAGTTAGTTGACAAAAGCAGACTGGAATACACAGGCTAGTACAAAGGAAAGCATGAGAGTAAAAGCACAGGCAAAGAAGAGGAAAATGATGCATTATTTGAAGAGGAGGGGTGGTAAGATAGAGAGGAAACATAAAGGCAGATCTAAGAAGCCCCTTAAAGAGGGGACGGGCAAGTATTCAGCCTCTTATCGACCTATGATCAAAACTTCAGTTCATTTTTTCTCTCAAAGCACTGAAAAGTTTTCATTAGTTAATGTCCGATAAGAGTTGCTTACTAGCCCTATGAGGATGATCACAGTAGGAGCCAAGAAAGAATGCAAGAGTTTTCCCCACAAGTTTACGATTTTTGCCTTATTCAGCAAGCACTAAGGGGAATCAGTGTTTCCCTTGGAGAAGGGACTTCCCCTCTTCAGTTTACGATCTGGTTGCCATACAAAGCTATCCAATGCAGCAAAGATCTCCCTTATTTTAGTTTTTTTCACAAAGGCTGGTTTTGGTGCCTTTAAAAGGTTAAATTCTCCTTGAGGTGGAACAAACCAGACCTCTTAGCCTTGTAAAATAATAATACATTTCAGCTGTCATTAAATGCAAGGTTATATGTTTACTTAAATGCATGCTTGTCATTTCAGCCAGCCCCCAAAACAATAGGTTTTCTATTGTCAACCTATGACTCTAATGAAGAAAAACTGACACAGAAAACATATACTAAAAGATGGACAGTTGCTTAATTGTACTCACTGCAGATTACAAACACAGGACACTGAACTAAGCAATCATAATTCCATGTAAAAAAAAAAAAAATATATATATATATATACATACACACACACACACTAATATGGAAATCTATAAAGCATATCCCTTAGTCACCAAACTAACCTCCGTGGAAATGGATGGTCCAAGGCTCATAAAGTAGTGATCAGTGACTAAATAAGGCAGTCTGGTTTTACAACCTTAATGTGTATCATGACAAAGCTCCCGCTGCAGAAGTCTCTGAAAACTAACACCTTCATTATCATTGTTGAGTTTCTGTTAGGAGGGTCACGTTACTCTGAACTCCATATGCTAAACAAGTAAAAAAAAAAAAATACATGGGGGGGATCGCTACTGTGGATGCACATTGTGTAAATGGCACAGCAAAGTATTTGTAGCCTTTATTTCACAACATCTGACTAACACTACAAACAATTAATTATATTGTATACCACAGCAGACATCTTAATGTGACCAGACTGGCTAAGGACAACAAAAATGTCTACCTTCCTGAAATAATGAGACAGACAACTTTGATAGCAGGAAATTACTGAAGTCCTGTATTTACTGATGGCCAAACAAATCAGTTTATGAGGTTTTCCAGTTCATTTCTGTGCTGGAGCGCCTTCTTTACGGAGCCTGCATGTCCTCCCTGTGGTAGAGTGAAATTTAAAGACATGCAGATAGGTGCGCAAGTGTGTGTGTTTGCCTTCTGTGAAAGTTGGGCACCTGGCTGGCAACTCAACACCGTAAAAATTATTGCCAATCAGTAGTGGACCAATGATTCACTGTGGCGAACCCTAACTGGGAAAAGCCAAAAGACTTTTAACAGAAAAGTTAATCAGACATTCTGCACAAGAAACTGGGCTTGGAAAGATACTAGACTGTAACCCATGGTGACCTTTTCTTAGGTTCTCCCCTCGCAGTTTTGGAATTTGCACAACTAGGCTTGAAAAGATCAAACCATCTCTGTAAACGCATCATGGTTTGTCAGTCATGTCTCCCAAGGCTGATAGATATTGGTTCTTCTTGTTGTGACACCAGAAACTAAGCCATCTGTTGAAGTCTGTCATTTTTTGCTGGTACTGTGGCATCGTCATTATTGAAGGTAGGATGCTACTCAAGGTTAGATTCATACCCATCTGGGACACACATTCAGATTGCTCTATCATGTCTCTTTTCATGTAATCCAGTGACGTCCGTCTCTGGTCGTTTATGCTCACATGGACTATGACTGTGTTATACTGGTATTTATGATTAAAAGACCTAAGTGCATGCATGATCTGGCGATCCTGGCTCCAGACAGATAGCTCACTGTGATCTTCTCCTTGTTTAGCCTCGTTAGGGGGAAATCAATATGTCTTGCAATGGAATCCCCAGTAAATAGAATGTTTGGCTGTGTGGTATGTTGCTTTATGGGTTTGGAAGGGAGCTACTATGATTTTCAGAGTTATGTATTGTATGAGATACTATTTTTTTTTTTTTTTGAGGGTGGACTGAGCCACTGAGAGATGCTTTTAGGGAGTATTGGAGGTTTGGGTAGATTACAAATGAGTACCTCTGCATATATGATTCTGTGCGTTTGTTCCTTAGTGCTGGTAGTGAATGTTTTGGATGTAATGCTGAAAAGCTGTTTGCATTTTTCGTGTGTGTGTGTGTGTGAGCGAGCTTTGCCTCCAATGCCATTGTGTTTCTAGTGTATCTACATCTCTCACATACTGTGTATGTTTTAAAATTAAATGGTTGTCATTGGGATGCCCATATCCACCAGGCCAGAAACAGAGATGACAGGGAAGTGCCAATCCATTATATCCGATCCTTAGAAGATGAGAAGGAGTAGAGGAGAGTCACATAAAGGTCTAAGTGAGAGTGTTTAGTAGTATACTATGGTGCTGCATTGTGTACAAACTGGCAGCTCTTTGGGCAGCTGCGAACATTTGGAGACTGTGGAGAATGTTTCCTATAGATGATTTTGAACTGGAAAGGTTTGCTTAATAAACAATGCACAGATAACCACGTTTGAGCATCTCGCAAATGCGAGACTTTTATACCAACAGGATGAAAGACAAAAATAAAGCAAATAAAAAATACATAAGTGCAACATATATACTAAGCCATCAGGCCAATCAGAGAAACACAATAAGTCTTCCACCAGCAGTTCCCAACTTGGATGGGTTGAGTCAGCCCTTTGTTCCCTCCAGTGTGCGGGGGGAAAAAATCTTAATGTAAAATAAACTGGTTTTGAGTGCAAGTGCAGTAAGAAATGCTTTACAACAAAACGCAGAATTCCTGCAATATCAGGAATCCTTGGAAATAAGTTCACAAACCCTGAGAAAAATTCCCAAATACAGAAAAATGCATGCAAACGTAGAAGAGCTTCTACAAACACAGAAAAACTTTGCAAAATGTAGAAATATTTTGGCACACTCAGAACAGCTTTTGCACTATCAGAGGTTAAAACTGTTAAAACAATCTAAGTGCAGTACATTATTCTAACGGATGATGTTTCTTTAACAAGTACAGTCTGAAAAACAGTGATAAATTCAACCAAATCAGTAAATGCAGCACAGAACTGCTAAACACTGAAGTAGTTGGCGTAAGTGCAACCACATATTGTTTTATATAAATCCGAGGTCTTGTACTCACAGGTGTTCAAGCCAGGTACAGACAAGCTTTGGATAATTTTCTGGTAGTAGCATGTGCAGCATATACTAATCTGGGATATGCTGTTTGTTTCTAAACATCTGTGGCCAACGTTCGTGACGAGTATATTGATTTCAGAACTCTGAAGATCTCGCTAACGAGTTTATTCTCCCAGGATGCAGAGGAAGTCAAGACTTCTGACTAGATTGCACTTGTAGGTCTGAATGTGTTAACTGATGAATCCATGTGTTTCATTTTCAGAAAAACATGTCAGGTTAACAGAGCTGAAGAAAGACCCATTGATGGAGAAGATAAGAGCCTAAGCAATTTACTTCATGTAGTCTTAGCAGCCTTGTAGATCATGTAACATAGTGCATTGAAGATCAACAGGATCTGATATTGCTATACACCTACTTCCTGTTTGTCTGTGAAGTGGCAGAATAACTTAAAAGCGTGAAAGTGCAAGGGTATATCTCTTCTATGGCTGTTAGGTTTCACTATGCTGTACATAGCTTTTGCAGTATACAGATGAGAGATCACCTGCAATATACAGATGAGAGATCACCTGATGTTCAGGTGTGACCCACAGTACCAGCAAAAAGAGATTGCTGGAAATTCTGCCATTCCTTTTGACTTCTCTGAGGTTTTTCAGTGAATTTTTGGAACTAGAGAGAATTAGAGAAAAAGATTCATTAACATTTTGGGAGTGGGGTGGGTGTCCGACAATCTGGGAAAGTTTTATGTGCTGAGTGGGCTTAATGCCTGTGGTATAAGGCGTAGAGTTTATCAAAGATGGACTTTCTTTGTGCATTTCCTTTTAATGGTAAACGCTTAACATTTATTTACCACCTGGAGTTGCATCTGATGAAAATAGAGTGTGAGCGTTGAGGGAGTCTTCCGGGAACCTCAGTATGGTTTGGAATGTAGTCTGCAGCCGAACTCCTTCTATTTACCACTTTATTAGTAACCTGTTGAACTCTGTTAATGTTGAGTGGGATGAGTTTTCTGTTAGACATTCTTGAGGTATTCTCAAATGCTTTTGTAAGTTCTAAGTATGTTTCACGTCATTGTTGTTTCTTCAAAAAATATTATTAGATTACATAGGCTGTTCTTGTTAGATTACCATCTTTTTTTTTTAAGGATAAGCTGACATCACTTATTCTGCAAGTCTGCAGAGAATACAAGTGAGGGTGTTTATCCCATTTGTTTGGGGGGCTGATCCTACTACCTCTGTGTTATGTATAGGGATGCTAAGTTTATGGGTCATGCTTGTTAGTAATAAATTATTTTGCTAGAATGTGTCAGTGGGTTTATTATGTTATTTATTATTACATATAGAAAACTGCTGCGTATATTGTCCATTTCAATGGAACCTTTTTTTAACTGCTGCTGTTGTATATATTTCCTCTTGTTTTTTTTAATTTTTTTATGTGGAGGGCATTTTTACTGGGCATAAGCGTAATACAGTCTTTTATTTAGAGGAAGCACGGGAGCTCAGGAATGCAGCATAGGTGTAAGTAGTTTGTCTCCTACTGTGAAAGATGTCAAGAGAGGTAAAAATCATAGAGATTGTGGTATTATAGGGAAAAGATAGCTATAATGAGACTGTGAAGCTGTACGTCTTCACCTATTACCATATTTTTCCAAATCTCTGGAAGTATTCTGCCAGTGCCAGTGGTTAATGTCAGTTAAGTAACAGTTTTTAAGTAGCAATGGGATGGGTTTGTAGGACATTGAAACCTGATGGCTATGTGATTGACATTGTAAGATGGAGACAAGACACGAAGTTATATGAAGTGTGAGATCTGTATAGATTCATTCACTGCTTAGTCTTTGACTTAGTATATGCATTTATATGAAAGTACTCATGGCAATAACTGCCTGTACTCAGTTAAGAAAGTGCAGACAAATATTCAGCACTGTGTTTGACAGCCCACTACTACATGTACAATGTAGAAAGTAACAGGGTGTTTTCCATTGTGTGGGATGAGGTACAGAAGTAGCAGCAGGCCACATCTTAAAGGAAAGTGGTGAACCTAAGAAGCAATAGTAGGTATAACAAACTCCAGTAGTTAAGTATGGCACATAAGCATAGGCTTAAGTAGGTTACAGCCAGTGTATGTATGTGTATATATATATATATATATATATATATATATATATATATATATATATATATATACACATATGTGGCATTTTTAAGTAATGACAGAAAAGTACCAGTGCTGTATGCTTTGCAGTTTATTTCCATAGTCTAACTTTAAGGGGTGAGTGGCATAAAGTAGTATACTGGTATCGGAGAGACCTTAATTCTGACCACCCCAAAAACTGTTGTTGCCTCCTTTCTGAAACCGCAAATGCTTAACAGGTCTCTTGAGTTATTTGTGCAAGTGTAAAAATAGAGAAAGCAGAGTCTGATAGCCTTTTAATACAGGCATATGATTTGCTTTATTAACTCTGTATGTTATTACACTGTGCTATTTTTTCCTGCAATGCAGGGCTTCCTGATCCCTTTGCTAAGGTGGTTGTTGATGGCTCTGGACAATGCCATTCTACTGACACTGTGAAGAACACTCTTGACCCAAAATGGAACCAGCACTACGATTTGTAAGTTCATTCTAGTTTTCTTTTTTCATTTGTTATTGTTCTTTCTGTTCTGTGAGGTAACAAACTTGAGTTTTGTTAATTTTGCTCATATGGTATTTCTGTACCATTATGGTTTCATTTTGTTAGAGAAACCTCTAGCTTGACAGTTGGGCATGTTGTAGTACTCATTCTTTTCCTAGCTTAAAAGAGGCATGTTAGCCAGATTATTCACCATACACATTTCTTAATATGTGTGTGACTTATGCATAGTTATTTATTTTTTTAGGCGTCAAGTCTTCTAACTTTTTCCCAGAGGGAACACTTTGAGTTCCAGCTTTGGTAATGGTACTCAAGTGCCATTTTGTAACTGTTCACGTCCTTACTTGAACACAGGAGGAGCACAGAAGTCCACATGGAAGATAGCTCATCTTTTAATTAAGCAGTTTTTATCCTGTAGTCTAGGGAATCTGGCTATTTACACATCTCTGGTTAGTTGATCAGATGCTGTTCATCAAGGGAAATTTTGAGTTTGTGCTTAAAATAAAAAAAATTATACTGGATGTGCGTAAATGCACTTGCAGTGTTAAATGCATCACAGTCGATATGGTACAAAATATTACTTTAGAAAGAGATGTGTTTATGAAACCTGTTAAATTCAAGTCTCAGCAACCCGTTTTTCACTGTACATGCATACATTAAACTCCTACTGAGGAGCATTTTATTTGTGCATGCAATGCTGAAAAAGTAAAGGCTAGACATCCAGAAATTGAATTTAGTTACAAATAACTTTCATTTTGTAATGGATTTTATGAGTATGTTTATATGCATATTTTCAGAATATTTCTGTAATTTCTTTTAATCTTAATTTTAGCAGTGGATGGCAATGGTCCATTGCTCATGCAGAGTTTAACCGGAGCAATATAATTTACCTTTGATAGTGGTGACTGAATGGGTAAATGTAAACATAGTATATAAGCCCTCCATAAGCAATGATCTGTTGCTGCCATAAAATACAGCTGTTTTATATTTTAAGTACTCATCCAGAAATGGATTTCTTGCACACTCCTAGGTGTAATAAAATTGGATGTTTTAAGTGGTTTTGGATGCTTTAGTAGGAGAGGGAAAAAAGGTGATGTGGTATTTTTGAGAGTGGTTCATTTCTTTTAAAATTGGGGGCTTGCATTTGTTTATAGCTTGCGGACACTGAAGTGTAGGGTTAGGGTGATTGTTTTAAATATGTAGGTGATTAGTAGTTCTTGTTGATGGTAGTTTATAGTTTTAATATTTTTATATTTTAATGGTAATCAGAAGCTTGTATAGTTACATTTTAATGATTCTGACAAAACTTTGAAGTGTTGTCAAATTAGCATAGCTATGAGCTTGCATTGTAGGTTTGGAGATTTAACTGTACCCTTTGTGGTGGTTACCCAGGCAATTCTGTCATAAAGATAATGTCACATTGTTATAAACCATTTGCCATGCAGTTGTTGTTTTTCTCTGCTTTTAAGGAAGAGAATTTTGCATTGCCCGAAGAATGAGTTCCAGCATTTTTATTGGTCATATTTTGATTTGGATTTTTTTTTTCATGTGAACATAAACCTCAGTTTGTAATGTTAGGTTATGTTCTGGTTTTGAGAAATAAGCAACTTTTTTGCTGAGAATGCTAGCTTCACTGCAGAAAAACAGGTTGAAAATGGAAATGATTACATAATACTCTTGATGGCAAAGGTGACCGTAAGCCTCTCATATCTGTCTTTTTAACTACATTTCACATTCTAATCTTGTCTTCCCGGGTCTTTTATCATTTTGTCAAAGACTTTATTGAACGTGTTTATTCATCGAAGCTTATCCGTCGAACACCATTTCAGCGAAAAGTTATATCATCGAAACTTTTCCCAGGGAAGAGAGTTAGGTGGACGTTGTTACAAATTTGCCCTTTTCCTCAATGTAGTGTGATCTCTGAGTTGGTATGTATAAAGCCCCACACCTTTGTGACTTTAAAATATTTGTTATGATCTGATGGCCAACTAGCTTTTTTTTTTACTAGGAAAAAGTTTTGAGGATACAAACGTTCGCTGAAATGGTGTTCAGTGGATAAAGTTCGATGAATAAATGTTCAGCAAAGCAAGTCTTCAGCAAAATGATGTAGACCCATCTTCCCAGTTTTCTGCAACTTTCCCTTACTGTCTTGAATGCTTCTGTGTATTCTTCCCCCACCACCCATTGTGGTAAACTGTTTCATGGATTTTTAACCCTTTCTGTGATGGAATACTTTTGGGAGAGTCAGGAAGTTAGTTCCTTCATTCTGTTGCTGTTGCCTGTACCTTCATCTGCCTAGTACTTCTGTCCTTTTTCAGTATTAACCTTCAACATTTTTTTAGCATACATTTGTTAACCATGTAAGCCTGTTTAATATAAGTGTTCCTTTTCAGGGGCAATTTGGGAGCACTTTCTGGTTAAGTGACTCTGTTTGCTCAAAGTCACACAGTAAGCAAATGGAGGTAGAAAGTCAAACCCTGCATCTTTGGAAGACAGAATAACTTAGAGCCTTAATACTTTATTAACTACCAAATACTCTCTTGGAGATGATCTTTTCTTCTGTGGTCATACATGAGAAGAGGTGTAGTTCCTCTAGTTGCATCCCTTCTCTTCAGTCTGACCAATATTTTTGGCAGCTTTTCTCTGATCCTATATATTCAGTCCGTCCGATCCAACATATGGATCCATAAGCTTGGATCCAATCCTGCAAATTTAGTGCTGCAGCCTCGAGCGCTTCCTGAACCTTTAACTTTAATGCACTGCTCCTCTCTGACTAACTCAAATCTTATTTTCTGGCTCTTGGAGATACATAGAGGATCACATTCTCTTATTTGTTGATTAAAGCTAGGTGAAATTAGCTATTTGTTGCCTTTGGGCTTTGTTATATGTTGGGGTTTCTTCAAATAGTTGTAGAACTGAAACATGTAATATTTTCTTTTTAGATTTTAGAACTTTCTTCAACCCTTCCACCTGTAGCCTCATGCCATTTTGTTTTCCATTAGTGTAGTTCTGTCCTTAGGATAATAGTGATATTGTAGTAAAGTAGGAGTCTTAGTTTGTGCGACTTTTTCGGTCTTAATATAGATATAGGATTTTGTGCAGAATTTTGAATTTAAACATGGCTATCTAACCATTAGCTTTAATGTGTTTATATTTTCTTCTTTTGGCTTTTCACGGTTTGGGGTCGCATGAGTGGATCAACTGTTCGCTCATGATTGGCAGTGGAGTTTTATGGTGTTGAGTTGCCAGCCTGGCACCCAACCTTCAATGGAAGGCATGCACTCACGCCTGGGGCCAATTTGGAGTGTCCAATCCGCATACAGCATGTCTTTGGGATGTGGGAGGAAACCAGAGCACCTGGAGGAAACCCACATGACCACTGAGAGTCCATGCAGACTCCGCACAGAAGGCACCCCAGCTGAGAATCGAACCGGAGAACATCTTGCTGTGAGGCAACAACTCTAACCGCTGCACCACCGTGGCCCCCAATGTGTTTATATTATAATGGATCAAGTGGATCAAAAAGCTTCAAGTTTTCAGAAACGCTCAAAATGTGGGCACATAATCCCCCCCAGATCACCATGAGTTATGTATGGTCTGTTTGGGGTTGAACATGTCCGAGCCTCATTTGAAATCTGTGCTGCCTTTGGGACCAGAGCCCTGTCTGGAGGAATAAACTTATCCTCAAAGGACTCCTTCCTTTGGATCTGGAACCTGTCAAAACTGAGAAGCCCTCTGATAAAATTCTGAAACTCAAAGATTCCGAGACAAGGAAATGTCACTCGAGTCTCTGGGGCTCAGTTTCAACTCCAAAACTTGATGAACATGTGGCCTGAAGACCGATGTATAACCCACCACCAGATTCGGAGCCTCTGGCATCAATTTCTGTTCAGGCCTCTCACAAGAGAATGGAAAAAACTATCTGTAGACCTCTCTTCACAAGGTCCTTTAAATCGTACAAAAGTGCCTCTGAAGTTGATTTGGGTTTCCTTTTAGTCCATCAATTCCAAAGCAGGTAGGATCTATACACTACCCTGATCTAGGCTGCCTCACCGGTCTGTACTTTGGCTCTGGTCTCCTTGGATCCATTTGGTCACCTGGATCCTGTGGCACAAGAGTCATTGACCCAAACTTCAACAGCTGCCAGGGTTTTGGATTTTACTGAACCATCTCTGCTCCAGTCTGACCTGATGACAGAGTCTCAGAGCTGAGGGACTGGGTGGACTGGTCCTCTGGTTTTGTTGGAAATGTCAGCCTCCTCCTTGGTGACATCCACTCAATCAGATTTAAGGTTCCACCCATGTCGTTTGCTCTCTCTCCATTTAGGGAGTTGAAACCAGCCACAGGAGCAGTATCTTTGGATTCCATGTAGGTTGGAGTAGCTTTTTAAGTGCAGGGGAGGATCATTTTGCCCCACAGGGCCCTTCAACCATGGTTCTGCCCTGTGACCCTCACGTTTGGGTTTGTATTCTCAACAAGTATCATCTGGGCAGATTTGTTCAGTAGACCCCAAACCTGCTGAGTTACCATAGAGGTAGTTCTTGGAGGACACAGGAGCATCATCCACTGAGCCACATAGCAAGAGGGGATGCAAGAGGAAACACACTGACACACCTAATGAACTTGTCATTTTGGATATTGACTCGAATGATAGAGAGGGCACTACACTGTCCCCTCCTGAGGACCTGTTCTTTGGACAAATCCTGGAACTCATGAGACAGAGGGGATGCTGACCAAATGAATTTCCCTCTCTGGAAGAAGCAGTACTGTTTGAGGCATACGGAATAACCCCTTTTACTTCCTGAGTGATCTCACCAGCTGATAAGGTGGGGGAATTAGCAGTTAAGAAATCATGGCAGGAACCCGATAGGTGAGTGCCGGTCCCCAAGAAGACAGACAAGGTACTAAGAACTCCCCAAGGACAAAACCCTTCTGGGCAAAATCTCTTCCAATGGACTCCAGTGTAATTGTGGCAGCCACCAAAAAAGAGCTGTTGGAAGATTTGTCTTCAATCCATCCATCCATTAAGGAGCTTCGGGCTATGGATAGACTAAGGAAGTAGATGTATGCTTCCAGTTCCTTCAAGCCATGAACCACACCACTCGTATGACCAGGTTCCAGAGGGATCTTGCTCAACAAGCCATATCCACGCTGAAGAACCTAATTTTGCCAGAGTCACAGAAGCAACTTCAGGCTCCTGTTTCCACAGTGTCCAATATCACCACCCTGTCCATGTGCCTTCTGCATAATGTGGCTGATAGATCAGCAATAGCAGATGGAGCAGGCATCACTATGAGGCATTATGCTTGGCTGCATTTATGGCATTCTGTGGGTAACTTTAAAGCATCCTTCACTAACGCTTACTTTGAAGGTACCACCTAATTTGGTACAGCAGTTAAAGAATGGATATAGAAGAGTGAGCATGGCAAGATTCTGTCTGGATAGGCGTGAAGCTTTAGGCATCTCAGCACACCTTTTCTGTGAACCAAAAAGAGGTGCCATTGCTCTGGTTTCATAGTTCTTAGTGTCAGTATGACTCCTGTTCTGATACAGGTGACTGTGACAAGAGTCCACTTCAGTGGATGCGGGCCCTGAAGCTGATGAGGTCCTCAGTAGCAGGGATTCTGTGAACCCTTCTCTGATGAGCGACCTCAGAATCCCCTGAATGTTTGCCTAACTGCTCCACTTGGGGACGTGTATTCATTTACTCTCATAGGTGTTTACAGTGCTAATGACCACAAGGGCCTTTTTAAGCGTAGCCATGCATTCCAAATCTCTGACAAGTTGTGATACCCTGTAAGCATGGGCCTGGAAGATGAGCCATTTGCAGTTTACCTGTGTCCATTAGAGACATAGGTGCCAAGCCAGGGATGAATTTCTGTTTTCCCATCCAGTTGTCCTAGTTCCACTAGAATTGGGTTAGGGAGGAACTCTGCTTCACATGGATGGGTACATACCTATCTCTCCAGCAGGTCCTGTTTATATCACAGTCGAGGTTTAAGTCTTTAGAATGGGTAATTCTGGTGCAGTTTTTTGTGAATATGCGGGAGATCCATCAGAGTGGGGTCTGACAATGCCTTGTATGCCACGCATATATTTCCCCTCAAAAGCCAGTAGGAGACATAATTCAGGGATAGGGCCTTGAGGCGGTCTGCATAGGATATTTTACTTATGCCCTGTATTCTTTTAGTGAGGAACCTCTGCAGACGTTCCACTTGTTGGATATGCCTGGTTAGGTACATACCAAAGTGGGCATTGTACTCAATGGTAGGTCTGATGAATGCCGAATAAAGTGGAACAATGACCTCCTTGGACTTGGATGCCATACCTTTGTTTATAAGTTGCCCAACATGGAATGATTTCCTCACCACTGTAGACACATGATGGTCAAAGGCTAGATTGCTATCTGTGTTTGTCCCTGTGTCCCGGACTACTGTGTCAACTGTAAGGGTTGTATTGTCAATATGATATTTACTAGGAATGGATGACTTCCCAAAGGATACTATTATGCTTTTCTTGGCATTTAGTTTTAGTCCACGCCTCTGACACCAGTTGTTTGTCTGTGTCAGCCCCTCCTGGGGAACATTTGTGTCAGTGTGAGGTTCAATGACTGCTCCTAATTTGCAATCATCTGCAAATTAAGTCCGCCCTCTGACATTGGTCTTGACTTCCGAGAAGTAAGTGCCAAAAAGGAGTGGTCCAAGGACTGATCCGTGAGGGACTTCACTTGTGACTGGCCTCTTTGTAGAGGTGAACTCCCCAATTCTAATTTCTTGTGTCCTGTCTGTGAGCCAGTTGGCTATCCACCGGGTGACATATGGGTTTGTACTTAACCTCCTGAGTTTGTCAACAATGCCCAAGTCGGGTATAGTGTCAAGTGCCTTGGCCAGGTCAAGATAGGCAGTGTGAATGATTTTGTCCTCATCCATTGCTTTGGTGACATTCTCAAAGAAGTCCACCAGGTTGAGTAGACATGATCTGCCCTTGACAAAACCAAACTGGGTTGGGTCCAGTGTCTGGAGGTTTACTACATCTCTGCTGATCATCTCCATGATAATTCTTTCCATGGCTTTATGTGTAAGTGAGGCTTATGGGTCTGTACTTTCCAGGGTGTGTAGATGGCCCATCTTTGTGCAGAGGGATGATTGTTGCCTTTCTACATTCATGAGGCATGAAGCCTATTTGGAGGTTACAGTTAAATAGTAATTCCAGAGGCGCTGATAGGTAATGTTTCATGCTATTTAGAAGGCATCCTGGAATATTGTCTGGGCCCATTGATGCAGTGTTCTTGGTCTTAGGGAGAGCTTTAATGATCTATTCCCTAGTGATAGTAGATAGTGTTATATTTAATGATATTTCCTAAGAGAAGATTGAGGAGGAGAGAGGGATGAAGTTGGAGCTGAATTTATCAGCCAGGAAGTTTGCTACATCTTCTGGCTCAGTATAGGTGGCTCCACGTACAATAAGCTTTGCACATAATCATGTATTGCCTTATAGAGGTTGTGGACATAGCTAAAGAATGGTTTGTGGTTATCCTTTGCATGGGAGGCCAAACTTACCTCAAATTTGGCTTTGGTAGACTTTATTTGTCCTCTGAGTTGTTTTAGTTTGAGAGTGTTTTTATCCTGCTGGGTGCTGCACCTCCTAATTTTTGCCATGATTTTCTTTCTATTGTTATACAGCCTATTGATTTTGTGATTCCACTAGGGTGGCTTGTTTTTTGAGTTAGTTCTGTACTTCTTCCTGGTGGGTACAGCTGCTTCTATGCAGCTATTAACATATTTGTACAGTGTTTCTGTGAACAGTTCTACATAGGTAGCAGTGTTCTCAGGGTTTATGGGGACTTGAAATGTTGCCAGGCTCTCACTTAATAGTAGAAAGTTAGCCTTAGAGTGGTTCCTAAATATTCCAGGCTTAGCTGGGGGTCCAGGTTTTATTTTTCCTTCAAAGGAGACTCTAACCTAACCAGGGAAGGCCTTTATAGTAGGGAATATGCAGCAGTCTCCCATATTAGTGAGGACCAGATCCAGTATGGTTGCACCCCTGGTTTGTGTATTGCTATCTTGTCCAGGGAGTTTGTGTTTACAAAATCCAGAAATGTCTGTACATGTATGTTTGGTATCGTATAGGATTTCCAGTTAATAGTGGAGTAATTAGTCACCCATGAATATGGTATTGGGTGGGATGGTTAGTGTTTCTAATAAGTTTAAATTCATTGTATGAGTTTCCTGGATCATAGGGGGGGGGGGACCTATACTTTGTAAGGAAGTCGTATTAGGTTTTACCTATGGTGATTTGAACATGGAGCAGCGCAAGTGCATTGTCCTGTTTGACCAGCCTTGAAGTATATTTATTTTTGATGTAGAGACACCTCCACCTTTAGTCCCTGCCTGTGAAGTAGCTGGCCAAAATGTGTGGAAGGCATTATAACCTTGTACTGTTGGTGTGCTCTCTGTGGCTTTAAACCATGTCTCACTGACTGCACAGACATCAGCATTCTCTAGGGTAAAGTGAGCTTCTAGGGAGCGGAATTATTTTGTTTAGACTTCTAGCATTGAGCAGTAATATCTTTAGATTTTCTTGGTTTTGATTTGCTTTCTTGGAAGTACTTTCAGTTTGGCATTGCCTAAAAAGGCACTATGGAGGAAGATGATGTTTTAGCTAATATTCAAAAGCCTAGAGGGGAGAGGTGCAGACCATCCCCGGCAAAGCAACGTGGTCTGTTGACCATCTCCTTCCATGCTGACAAATATTGCACCCCTTTAGAATGACACCAGAAACTAAGCCAGTTATTAAAGTCGATCATCTTTTGTTCGTATTGTGGCATCATCCTTGGAGAAGGTAAAATGCTGCTCAATTCTAGGGTCATACCAGGCTGGAACACACATTCTGAGAGCTCCATTATGTCTGTCTTCATATAGTCTAGGGAGGTACGTCTCAGGTCATTCACTTCCACATGGACTATGACTGAGGCATATTGGTAATCGTGGTCCAGTGACCTGAGAACATGCGTAATGTGGTGGATCCTAGCCTCTGATAAGCAACTGACCGTAACTTTCTCCTTACTTAGCCTGGTAAGAGGGACATCAGTGTGTATCATGATGGAGTCTCCAAAGACTAGAATGTTGGATTGTGTGGTGGCTTGCTTTATGGACTTGGAAGTAGTTCTGTGTGTTGATGTGGGTGTTTTGAAAAGCGCATTTGGGGCTGCTGAGGGTATTGTTTATGTGTACTTCGTCTAGGAGGTCCTTATGGTTTAAGGAAGGTTACATGCAAGTGTCTCAGCATATCAGGATCGATATGTCTGCTTTGAATTGTGCGTGATGGTTGCAGTGTGTGTACTACTGACAACCTAACTGAATTAGGAGTATTTTTGTGAGAGTTTTGCCTCCAGTGACATAGTGTAAATATATCTCTCTCATATACCATATCAGTTTGCTTGAGAATTAACTGGTTGTCAGTAAACATGAGGCACTTTCTACATCTCCTCAGGATGCCCATATCCACCAAGCCGGTAACAGAGACAGTAGGAAAGTTCATATCAATGGCAACAGTTGGAGTGAGAATGTCAATCACCATCAGGAGTATCCAGTTTGCAACTATGTGGACAATGTTTGTCATTACAAACTACTTGTCCTGTGTCCAGCTAGGTATTGGAGAAATTTTAACTGTGCTTTTACAGGAAAAATGTCACTCAAGATGTCTGAGTCTGTACAGAGCACTGCCAAACACTTGAGGGAAAACTAATATGTAGAACCTGAAAATTTAAGGATGAAGTATTTAGGCAGATATTCTGAAGTTAGAAACAAATCAAACAGTACTTACTGAAAACAAAGAATTAGCTTGTAAAGAATGATGAAAAGAGGGGAGTCGCATGAATGGCTACTACTAATGCTGACTTCACCACAGCTTCACTCTGTTGTGATAGAGTACTCCTTTGCTTCTTCTCTCACCAGAAGCAAAATGTTAGCACCAATCCCAAGAAGAGAAGCAGGCCACAGCCTGTTTGATAATCCACAGTCTCATCTCGGATGATGCAAGGGTCTGTAGGCTTGTAATCTTTTTCTGGTTGATGCCTTGAATAGCAACCAGACCATTCAAGAATGTTAAGCACAGGCACTCACTCTCCAACCAGAAACAGTCCGGAATCAATGCTCTCTGCTGCTTCTCTCACCAGGACCAGAATATAAGCACAGATTCCAAGCTGTCACCTACAAAGCAGTTATTATGCTTTGTGGTGTTCAGCAGTCTCCAGGAAATAATGTCCCTGTACTCCTCTCACCAGGAGAAAACACAAGCACTAGTCCCAGGATAACTACTGAGAGACAGAATGTAGAATCTCCAGTAACCGGTGGTCTTGCAATAGATGTTTAAATGTAAGATGAAAAGGAATGGTTTATCCTAAACACTGTAATGTGCACTAGCAGTAAGATATGAAAGTGGGTAACTTTAAGTTTTAGCTAAGTGGAGAGGCACTATTTTTTAAAAGTGCAAGATAGATTGAAGGGGGGTGGGCAGTTTGTATACTAGTACTATGGAATACAGTGGGATGGCCAGTAAGTTTAAATAACTGAAGGGGAGTGATTTTTACAAAATGATAATTTGGTGCTTACTCACACCAGCCAGTGAAAGGAAAGAGGGAAGGAGAGATATGTAGTCAAATTAACATAAGGGGCTGGTGTTTAACAAGACAAAGGTAACAAAGTTGGAGAGTGGGAAAAAATTCTGTCCGACTCTTCAAGTTTTAATATGCAATTAAAAGCAGAATACAGGTAAAACACAGTATAAAGAAAACAAATCACAGTATTATTGTGTCTTTCGGCTTTTCCCGGTTAGGGGTCGCCACAGCGGAACTCCGATCCGCTAATGATTGGCAGTGGATTTTTACGTGCCGCGTTGCCAGCCCTGACGCACAACCTTCAATGAAGATACGCCCATTCACGCATGTCTCCACATGGAAGACGCTCTAGCTGAGAATTGAACAGGGCAGCATCTTACTGTGAGGCGCTACCGCAGCACCACCACCGCAGCTAAAACAAATCACAGTATATAAAATAGAAAAAGGCAATAAAGTAATACAAAGTGCAAGAAATCAAAAACAAACTTAACTTTCCCTCACAGCAAACTGTGGCAGAAATCTGGGTGAGCTTTTCCAGTAAAGCCATCATATGAGACATGGGTAAAAGGTATAATATCCAGAGGTTATTGAAATCCATTTTTGGAGCTTCCCTATCCCCTCAGTTCTAGTTGCCCGATATCGTACCCAGTCAGGAAAAGGCTGCTATACCAGAGGTTCTCTCTCTCAAAAAAAAAAAAAAAACAAGAGAGCCTTCCAGGTCCCACCAGACCAGCACAGGTCAGGATTTTACTTGTGCTTCTTTTTGGCTCCAAAGAAGACAAAGGACTTTCAGCCCATTCTGGACCCAAGTCTCCTAAATGATTATGTTGAAAAGACCCACTTTGGAATGGTCACCGTGCAGTATATTCTTCCTTGTCTTTAGAAGAATGAATAGGTGTGCTTTGTAGATCTCAAAAATGCTTACCTTCACATAAAGATAGAGGAGTAGTCCAGAAGATTTGTATGCTTCCATTTCGGGCCTCTCTTCCAAAAGACGGAATTATATCATTAAGGTTGGCAGTTCAGACTCTCCTGCAGGTTGGTCATCCTTTGGCAAGGTTGGTCTTGAGAGCCTTAGGATTAAATGGCAACAAAAATTCTTATGGTACAGTTTGCATGTTACCACATGAGAGTTTTGCAATGGTTACTCCTATCCCAGAGGTCTCAGAAATATGATCCTATGTCTTTTCCTGGCAGAATAACTCGTGTAGAACTCTTCTAAAATGATGGCTTCATTCACCTTTGTTAGCAGCGGGCAGATCCTTTCATCTCCCCTTCCCAGTAGCAACTGTAACCATGGATGCATCCTCCCTCAGGTTGGGGGCATTATGAAGGGAGAATTATACAAGGTTCCTGATCAGATTCAGAAGTTCACCTTCACATAAGTGTCCTCGAAATGAGGGTGGTCCTTCTTGTGTTACAGGAACTACAGGACTTTGCTTCCTATAGGGGTGATAAACATTTAGACAGATAATATGGTGTAGTCTGGTACATAAACAAGCTGGTGAAAACCTGATCTGAGGCATTAGGATATGGCAGTGGGCAGTGGTGTCTCATCGTTTTCTTGTTGCAGCACACACCTCCAGAATGCTCAGTGATCTTGCTGACAAGTTGAGCAGGAATCTTGTCCTTTTTCACAAGTGATCCCTAAATCTAGCGATAACAAAGGAGATTTTCAATTGCTGGGATGAATCATGCTGCTATCTGTTTGTGACCCCACAGAACACCAAGTACAACAACTATTTTGCCATTCTCCTTCACCAGGGACAAACCCCCAGGGACACTGTGTCTAGTTGTTGGCCTCTGGGGATACTTTACACCCCCCCCCCCCACTCTGCTCATGATCAAATTCATACAGAAAGTCATTTGATGCAAGGTAACAGTCATGCTCATTGCATCACTCTGTCCCAGACTGATCTAGTTTCTCCTCCTAAAGTCTTACATGAAGGACCCTCCCGGGCTGCTAGATCCAATACCAGATCTCATTTCTCACCTGTCTGGGAAAAAATTACCCGGACCTGCCCAACCTGAAACTAATTGCATGGTTTCTCCACGTCCAGTAAAGCCAAGGCAATGGATACTTTACTTTGTGTTGTATATACTTACAGATTCTCAGAATTTATCAATAAGTAAGCTATCATAGTAAGTGGAAAAGATATGCCACAGACTGGTGGAATCTCATAACATACAACCTTTTTCAGCATGGGTGGCAAGGTGTTTTATGCTTTCTGTCTTCCTTGTTTTAGGCAGCTTCCAGCTTCTCCACTGTCAAAGTACAGTTGGCAGCAATTTCACATTGGGTTTCATGACTCTTCCTTGGCTTGTCATAAATTATGTAAAGCTTTTTTTTTAAAGGACATTCTATTTGAGGCATCCATTGAAGGATCCAGCTCTTCCTTAGGATTTAAATGTGGTCTTGGAAACTTTGTCCAGACCATTTGAGCCTTCACGACATTCAATACTATTTCAGAACTCCATGCTTTATTGCCTGTACATGTAGATATCATTTTTCATAAGAATATGGTTACCCTTAGAACCAGTCCTTCCTTTCTCCTGAAAGTAGCTTCTGAGACCAATTGCTCACAGCCTGTACATCTACTAGTGTTCTTTACACATTATTAAAACTAGGGAGAATGTGTTCTGTATCCATTGGATGCCCATAGACAGCTTCATTTCTGCCTTTACAGCATGACTGCTTTCAGAAAAGATGATCTGTTGTTTGTATTCTTTGCACACAACAAATTGGGCAGAAAAGTTTTTAAGATTTCACTATCCGCGTCGTTGTCAGACTACATTTCCTTTATATTCACTTCCCCAAAATAAATCCTTGGTCATCAAACGTAGAACTCATTCCACTACAGTCGTTGCAACCTCAACAGCCTTTTACAGAGCTTTGTCCTGGATGAAATTTGTCAAGCTGCCACTTGGTCTTCAACGTGTGCATTTGTCAGACACTACAAATTAGACTGTATGTCTAGAACAAGAGCTTTCTGTGGGACTTCAGTCCTGAAGGGCCTCTCATCATAAGGCACCAGAATTCAAGTAGCTGGCGATTCTGACCCATGTGTTGTATCAGACAGACTGGAATGAAAGGATCTGTTGTTGTGGTAAGTACATAACTTTTGTTTTCTTTCCCAGCAGCATGATGTCTATTTCCATATATAGCCTTCTGAACTGCATGTGCTGTTAAAGACGTGGCCTGACTAGGGCTGTGAAGCGAGGAAACAGTTGTTTGCTTCTGGAGTGTCCCCTGCAGAGACAGCCTAACATTGTTTGCTGCTGCTACGTCTACACTGTTCTGCAAAAGGGTCAGTCCACTTGGTATCAACATCTGCCGAGCCTTTTCTTGCTGTGTTGCCATCATTTCCACTCACCCAAACTGATACTTCTAAGACAAACAAAATGAAGAGTACTTAACACAGGGCAGATCCCTGAAGTACTCTTCTACTCCCGTAATTCCTGATATTGTCCCTCTCATTGCTGCCCTCTATGCCTTACAGTTCAGCCGTGCAGCTCTGTTTTCTTAACTTTTTTTTCCTACTTCCAGTCCTTTAGTTTTCCTGTATATCTTCTGTATGGGTCTGAGTCAAAGGCCTTCAACTGCTGATATTCCCCTGTCTGATTCGTCTGTAAGCTCATCTTACAATTACATCAGGGTTGATGTTAAGTGCTCCTGACCTTGGACCCATTTTGTTGCTGTCCTGGAGATTATTGTGGTAACCAGTCTTCTCCCAAAGGTTTCTCTCCATGACTTTTCTTGCTACTGTCATAAATAAATTAACGGGACTGTAATTCCTTTTCTTTTTCTTGCCCACCCCTTGTACAAGGGTACCAACACATCACATGTGCCATTTTCCATTCCACTAGCTCTTTTACAGTAGTCAGTGATCCGTTGAAGATCTGTGACAGGGATTCTGCCAACACTCTAGCCAAACTTCTGAAGACTCGGGAGTGGGAGTATAGCACATCTAGTCTTTGTACTTTGTCCTTCCTAAAGCAATTCCTCAGCACCTCTTGTCACTGTCTGTATTCCTGTGTTTATCCATTGTTCACCATATTCTGCCTTGCCTCCCTCCATGTATAGCAACTTTTCCTTGCTTTCCTTTGTGAAAACTGGGCTATTCATTCAGAACCACTGTTTTTACCTCTGTGTTCTTGATTCTTCCTTCTGCTTTTGGTACCTAAAAAGGTCATTACTTCCCTTTATTTCTTCTGGTAGCTCCCTTTTCAGTTTTGCCTTTGGTGCCGCCAACCCCCCCCCCCCCCCCCGTTTTGTTGCCTTGTTCTTAGCCTCCTTGTATTGTTATGGCTTTTCCTGTTCATTTCCTCTTTTCCACCTGTAATAGGCCACATCATTTGTCATGATTTATCTTCACATTCTTAGCTAATCCACATTGGCTGCTTTCTTTAAATGCCTTTTTCTCACACCCTTGTCCATAGCTGAGTAAATCTATCCATAATCAATTCATATAACTTGTTTGCTACCTTGGTTTGGTCCTGCCCCTAATTAATTTTTGACCATCTCCCCCACCACAGCATAATCCATTCTGCTAAAATTCTACACCATCACGTTTGCATTCTTATTCATACCCTTTCCTGTACTCTCAACCATACAGAAACATGATGATGATTGGCCAACTGTATCTTAACCTGAGCATGAGTGACACCCTCTGCATTAAGACCCATGTTCTGAATAATTTCCTTTCTGGTACAGTCCTGCACCATTTGGCTGAACTTCTTGTAGTCTAAGATCTCTGTCAGTTCTCACGCTCACTCTCTCTGCTGTGGAACTTGGAATCTCCTAGTCTGATTTTGGAATTTTTAGATCATCAGTAAGTATTACCTTTTCATGTTTCACTCCATTATATTGTCCTTCAGTCTCTATATTGTCATGTTGGGGGAATATGCAATTTCATGTCAGTCTTTATTCTGTGCTCACAAGTGGGTTCAAATCCAATCCGTCAGATCTGACTCAGCCGATGCCACACCTCGCAGCCAGCAGATCTCTCAAGCTTCTCCCTTACCCACAATGCACCTTGCTAAATACCTCGGATCTCATTTGCTGCTTCTAGCTAACAGATGTGGCCTACCAGTCTCTCGAGCCTATTAGATAAGTACATTTTTTTTTCTTAAAAATCTTCTATCAACATTTTTTTTCTCCATAGCTTTACATCATACCTTTTCAACCCTTGCTGTTTTTGCGGTTTGTACTTTCAAACTTTATCTTTATGTTTTCTCCCTTGCCCTTACAACTTTGTCATATTTCTTTGCTTCTCCTCCTCTGTTGAACACGAGTGTTGTAATCCTTTTAGTTACTTTTCATCACTCAGTCTTTCCTACGACCTGGTCTTAGTTTTGGTTACCATTGGTGGTATTCCTTCTCCTTCCTTCTTCAGCCTATTTAAAAAAAAAGGGGGGGGGTTGCTTACTATTTTCTTCATATCCTTACCTTAAATTTTTGATCTTTAGTTATTGTAGAAACAATGAGTAACAAACCTGCAGGATTAAAAAAAATGTTCCAGATGTGGACAAAAGTTGCCTATCTGAGACGCGCACTCAATTTGCGCGTACTGCCTGGGTCCATTACACCTACAGGAGTATTGCTCGATTAGTCATGGATTCAATCCGCAAGCATTAACAGAACATAAAAATAAATTAATATTAAAAGGTCTCCTTCCTCCTTCCTTTGAAGAAGCCATATTCCAGTCTCTAAAGACAAAGCCCACCACATCTTCAAAATCCTCTTCTGACTCTTCACGGAAACAGATCCCTAAACTTCCTGTCTCAACCCCGGAACAGAAAAAGACAAAAAAAAAAAACTTGCAGATCTGACTTTTATGTCGGATTCTACGACCTCAGAAACAAAATTAACGGCTCTGGCTCTGTCAAAGTCAGATCAGGCACAACCTTTGGAGATTCTCTATTGTCCTCACATTAGGTACTCTGTCGGTTGATCCTGTACCAGACAGGCTTCCATCTCCTTTTCTGCAGAAACCAGCATCCCCCTCAATTTACCCTGCTCATTCTTCTAGAAGTCTCACAGAAGATGTGGAGAGAGTGGTGAGGAAGATTCTCTCGGCTCAGGGGCAGATTGGTCTTCCCTTGGTGCCTACTCCTCTGGGTCAGGTAGTCTGACCTTCCACTACACCACCCCTGCCAGTTCTTCCTCTAACTCCATCTGCTGTCTTAGAGTTCCAGGAACTCAGTCGTCCGGATCAGTCAGTCTTGGATCCGAGGATCTCCATATCATTGGATCTGAAATTTTCTCTGAGGCCTATCTTTTTGGATCAGGAGAGCTCTCAGAATCAAAGACTGCCTGCCGGGTTCAGGATGCAGCATTCGACTCTGAAGTTTTCAGAGCCATCTCTGTTCCTCAGTACCTCGGTACTGGACAGTTTGGCTTTGGCTTCCTCCTT